>NW_022589713.1:22034337-22192981 GCF_004348235.1 Phoca vitulina
TTGCCATTTGCAACGACGTGGATGGAACTGGAGGGTATTATGCTGAGTGAAATAAGTCAAACAGAGAAAGACATGTATCATATGACCTCACTGATATGAGGAATTCTTAATCTCAGGAAACAAACTGAGGGTTGCTGGAGTGGGGGGTGGGGTGGGAGGGATGGGGTGACTGGGTGATGGACACTGGGGAGGGTATGTGCTCTGGTAAGCGCTGTGAATTGTGCAAGACTGTTGAATCTCAGATCTGTACCTCTGAAACAAATAATGCAATATATGTTAAGAAAGAAAAAAAGAAGAAGAAGAATGTAGCAGGAGGGGAAGAATGAAGGGGGGGAAATCGGAGGGGGAGAAGAACCATGAGAGACGAGGGACTCTGAAAAACAAACTGAGGGTTCTAGAGGGGAGGGGGGTGGGAGGATGGGTTAGCCTGGTGATGGGTATTGAGGAGGGCACGTTCTGCATGGAGCACTGGGTGTTATGCACAAACAATGAATCATGGAACACTATATCTAAAACTAATGATGTAATGTATGGGGATTAACATAACAATAAAAAATTTAAAAAAAAAGTCACTATTGCAAAATGAACCCCATTCTCCATGGAGGATGGAACGAACACATGGTGGGTGACGAGCCTCTGTGACATCAGTTTCCCCTGGAGCCCTGCAGACAAGGAAGATGGCTCCTCCCCCTACTGTGCCGTCCCTACCCTCTTTCCCAGGGGCCTTGCCTGTGGTAGGGACCCTGGCCCCCCATCACCCTTATCACCCCAAGACTGGTGTGGGCAGAGGTTGCAAACTTTACTGCTCAGCATGCACAGTGTTAAAAAAAAAAAAAAGTTTATCGGTGCCAACATTTAAAAATCAGGAAAATCACATCCAAATCTGGCCAGCTTTTCTCAAATAGCCCGTGAACATTACAGGGGACTGAGTTGCAGTGGCCTCTTTGGACTAGCTGGCCATCCGGGTCAGCCCACACCTGCCCCTCCGACTGCCTCCCAGAGCCTGAGCGCTTGCTTTCCTACAGCTGCCTTCTTTGAGGCCGCCCGCAAGGCTCCATCTACAGCTTTGCCACCCTCTTCCCTTTGCAGCAGCTCACCTGGCCTCCTGACAGCCTTGCTGAGCCAGGATCAGAGTCCACACTTTGCACACAAGGAAACTGCCCAAGGGCGTACAGCTGCTAAGTGGCCCGCTGGCTTTGAGGCCCTCCCCCTCCACTCTCAGACTCATTTCACTGGGCCCCATCGCCCTGAGCACTGGCGCTGTCTTAAAGCGTTGGTGATGCCAATCGCTAAGGGCGCAGGTGTGTTACGAGGCTGCCGTGCGCACCTGTCGGAGGTTCTGGGAGCATGAAGGGAGCTGGGGTCTGTGTCACCTGCGCTGGGATCTGCCGGGAGTCCAGGAGCTCAGGCTTCTGAGATGAGGGGTTTGCTCGATTCAATGTTTGATGAATGAACTAATAAATGGATAAGCTGTCACCTGAGTAGGCCACATATGTTTAACCATTAATCAAAATAGATTTTAACTGCAGAAATATTTCAGCTGAGGCATATCAAGGAAGAAGAAGAAGGGCAAGCCTACGACGTGCCAGAACCCGTGCCAGGCCCCGCCACGAGGTCTCATCTCGTGGCTGAACATTTCGGAGAGGACTTCGCAGGAAAAGCGTCGACGGTAATATCTGTACAACCCTTTGGGGTAAAAAGGAGAGGATTTGAAGGTGTCTGTACGGGACAAAATTCATTACATCTTCTCTGCAATCTGTAATTATGATGATAAAAATAAAATGCTAGTAGTAGAAGAGACATTGAATTTATATAAAACTTCCAATATGATCTTTTTTAAAAAAAATTTTAATGAAAACCTGGAGCTTTCTTTTGTGACTTTAACTTTTTATATGAGGATTTACGCTTTGAAATTGTTAAACACAATTCCTGATCAAGGTGTTTTTAATTAACAATGTCTTTAAATTCTTCATTGTTCACCTTGATGAGAAATTTTGCAAAGTAGTGATAACGTTCTTTACAACATTAATTTGAAAATTATAATACAGATCGTATTTAAAGACTCTAATTGCAATTTCTCTTCTTTCATTGACAAATTTATTGTTGAAGTTTCTAGTAATATTATGGATAGACTTTTAACCCAATCAAACATTTTTAAATCTAGTGTTAATGTGAAGCACTAATTTGGACAACTTCTGAACCTTGGAGGGGTCAGCCTGTAGGTAGCTTGGGGTAAGGGGTGCCAGGGTACACCAGCAGAGAGCTATGACTATCTGACCTTTGCTGGACAATAATTTTTGCTTGTTTGCAGTATTTAAGTATTCATTTCTTGAGATTCCAGAAAGATTGAGACTGTTGGATTGTTTTGTGAAGACAGAGATTCGGGTCTGCCGTCCAGAGTTGCACCCAGAAGAACATCATCTGGCCCCTCCTACATCAACCACCCCCAACCTGTCCCTTGCCCCACAGTCTCCAGATGGCTGCACTTGGGCTGCAAATTCTCCTTGGGTGCACAGAGCACCAGATCCTCCAGTGTGCCATTGGGCCCTTGTCCACAGTGGACAGTGGCACCCTTGGCAGCTCTGTCGATGATGTCCGAGCGGTCCAGCTTCTCCGTGGTCACATGCCCATCCCAGGCTTAACCTGGCTGCCCCAAATGCTGACGGCTTCCAAGACCCCAGGGACCCCAATAACCCAGGTGGAATGCTCTGGCCTGCCAATGCACAACACTAGTTCTCCAAGATGCCCAAAAGTATGCCATGAATAAAAAAAAATTAAAAAAATAAAAAATGTTCCCTTGTGTAAGTTGGTGATACTAAGCACAAATACTGTCCCCTCAGGCGCCTGGGTGGCTCAGTTAGTTAAGCGTCTGCCTTCAGCTCAGGTCATGATCCCAGGGTCCTGGGATCGAGCCCCGCATTGGGCTCCCTGCTCCGCAGGGAGCCTGCTTCTCCCTCCCCTCCCTGCTTGTGCTCTCTCTCGCTATCTCTGTCACTATCTCTGTCTCTCTCTCAAATAAATAAATAATATCTAAACAAAAAAATAAAAAAACAAAAAAACAAATACTACCCCCTCTATAGCAGTGAATGTTCGCAGAGAACCAGCCTGACCAGGTATGACATAAATGATAAGAAAGCTCTAAGCCTCTAAAATTCTTAACCTGGAGTTCACAGACCCCCTACCAACAGGTCCAAGGACAGAATTTAGGGCTCCATGAACTTGGATGGGAAAAACTGACATCCTAATTCTCAACAAGATCTAAATGAAATTTGGTTTTTATTCCATTAGGAATATAAGCCATAAATCACAGCAACTATGAGTACCTGGGGCTTTATTCCAATAGAAATCAGTTATTTTCTTATCTCACTACACTTGTTGTAGACATCTCAAAATATTTTCATGCACCACTGCTTTAAAAGCATAGTCGGCGACAGACCTGCCACTTGGGTTTTGTTATTTAATGAGTTAATAAAGAAGCATATATAATACCATATCACAAATTTGTTTTTTCTTAGCTTTTGATAACAGAACGTCAAAATAATTGGTTTTCCTTTTAACACTACATATTTTATTTTATGCATTTAGTCATTATTTTGAGGGGTCCATAGGTTTCACCACTCTGCCACAGAAGTCCCTGGCACACAAAAGGTTAAGAACGCTAAGTGTCAGGGCGCCTGGGTGGCTCAGTCGTTAAGCATCTGCCTTCGGCTCAGGTCATGATCCCAGGGTCCTGGGATCGAGCCCCACATCGGGCTCCCTGCTCGGCAGGAAGCCTGCTTCTCCCTCTCCCTCTGCCCCTGCTTGTATTCCCTCTCTCACTGTGCCTCTGTCGAATTAAAAAAAAAAAAAAGAACTCTAAGTGTCTAAGGCCACCAGCTCCCAGTGATCTGGAAAGCAATAGGGGAGGCAGGGGGAGGGTGGAGGGATCTTGGCCTGTGAAAGGAAGAGAGGCAGTTCTCCCACTTCGATCCTGGCCCTAGGGGATATGATATGCAGCATTTCCCATTCTGCTTTGGCATATTTCTAAGGAACATGTATTAACGCTGAAAAATTTCAGATCTCTGGAAGACAGTTTGAAAAATATGGATTTAGGAAATGACAGCCTGAGAAGATTGGAATTGCCTCGTGTTGTTTATAAATGTTTTTGTATTAAGACTTTTTGGAGCAAAATAAAAAGATCAGGTGATGCCTTCTTAGTCTACAAATGGTAGCTCATGCAGGAGGTAGCAGGCTGAATGTACCGGCCGTCTAGAAACGTTCCTATCCTTTGCTCATGGTCCAGGACTTGTTAATATGAATAGGTTAGGATTCCATGCTGGGCTGAGGGCCTATCAGCCAGGAGGGAGATCACTGGGGAAACCACTGGGTTCCTGCCCGGCCACCGCTCTGTTGGGTTATCGCGTGACTTGCACATGTGGAGTATATGCTCCTGCTGGGAGCAGGCCGTGTACTCCACCATGGTTGAAGAAACTAATTGGGGGGCGCCTGGAGGGCTCAGTTGGTTAAGCATCGGACTCTTGATTTCTGCTCAGGTCATGATCTCAGGATGGTGGGATCGAGCCCTGTGTGGGGCTCTACGCTCAGCAGGGAGAATGCTTAGGATTCTCTCTCCCTCTCCCTCTGCCCCTCCCTCTCGCTCTCTCTCAAACAAATAATCTTTTTTAAAAATAAATTCATTAATTGAAAAACAAAGAAATTAATTGGTAGAAAACACTTCTTGTCTTGTTTGTGGCATGGAATTTGAGGCTGAGGACCCATGTGTTCTAGATTGCAGAAAGATTCAGGGACTGGTGAGCTATTTTAGTTCATGCTATCCATCAGGGGCAAGGCAAATCCAAGAGATGGCCTACCGAGAGGCCCTCCTTGCCTCCCCAAGCCAGTGCCATGGGAACTAGGACAGCTCTGGGAACTGACAACTAGCTCAGCTGCACTAGATGCCTCCAAAGGAGTGGTTGTTCCATGAAAGCACTGGGCAAACTAGTGTCAAATGGTCTTAGCTGATCTGTGTTCCATAGCTGAAGAAATGAGCAGGTTTATGTAATGGATCTGGCTTTTCTTTCTCTATTTTTCCCAGGCATGCTTGGAGAGATATTGGAGGATTTGCCAAGCAGTGTTAGGGCATGAGTCCCATAGTTACACACTTCCCTATCATTGGTCTGTAATGCTCTCTAAAACGTTCTGTATGCAGTCCTCCTCACCACTGAGGTTAGTGCCAAGCATTCCTGCAGCCCCTCCGTACAAGATACTTAGCCAAGAAACTCTGCCTGGCTGATTACCATGGACTTTGCTGCCAGGGCCCTCAGGAATCCTGGAAACTGCTCCCCTCGCAGGCAGCACAAGACCACGCTCTGCTGGAGGAAGAGCGGGAGGCTCGCAATGTGCCCAGCTCCTGGCAAAGCCCTTACCCACTTTATCTTGCAGTGCGGAACTGCTCCACTCACAAGCAATTATGCAGACAGAGCTCGGTCACCCGTTCTCTAAAGAGGACCACCACTGTTACTCCCAAGTGTGAGTGCAGAGTGGAAACTATGAGACTCTGGCATGCATGTGCTCTATGTGCTGTGATGTTTTCTGAATATAAACTTGAATTTTTTAGGCGTTGCTACGCATCAGGGAGGCTTTTTTGGTAAGAGCTTTATGAAGATATAATTCACATACCATATAATTCACCCATTTAAAGTGTATATTTCAATAGATTTGGGTGGTGTTACATTCAGAGTCGGGCAACTATCACACAAGCTATTGTGGAACATTTTCCGAACCCCCAGAAGAAACCCCTTACCCTTTAGTCTTCCCCCCCAAACCCTCCCTCTCCCTGCCCCCAGCAACCACCAATCTACTGTCTGTCTGCAGATTTGCCCGTCATAGCCGCTTCATATAAATGGAATCATACATATGTGGTCTTTCGTGACTGGCTTCTGTCACGTAGCAGAAGGTTCTCGAGGTCGTTCGGTGTTGGGGCAGCAGTACCTCATCCCTTTTTACTACCAAAACACATTCCTCAGTCTGGATACACCACGTTTTGTTGATGGGCTCATGGGTTGATGGACATTTAGGTTGTTTCTACTTGTGGCTACCAGGAGTAACGCTGCTATGAACATTCACATGCCCTCTTTGTCTGGACATGTGTTTTCATTGAGCTCGGGCATACACCTAGGTTTGGTCCTGCTGGGTAAACGGTCAGCTCTAAGTTTAACTTTTTGAGGAACTGCCCAGTTGTTCTCCAGAGTGGCTGCACCATTTTACATTGCCATCAGCAACGTATAAGGGTTCCAATTTCTCTGAGTAAGGAAAGGGTTCAGGTATAGGCAGGGAGAGATAGGGGGGCCTTGACTAGGCTCTGAAAGAGTGAACAAGAGATAAGGGAATAGACCAGACCACCTGGCCTTAGATGTTAGGGAGTATTTTTCTTTGGCAGCTACAGTGTAATCACAGAAAATGACCAAATCTCAAAGTCAGTCAGTCATTAAGGGGTTATCAATAGTCCTTGCTCAGACCAAGACGGCGCAAGAATCTCAAGGCCACAAGCTCCCTGGTCTAGTTTTCAATAAAGACTGGCTTAAAAACCCTCAGTGGCAAGCCATTCGGAACCCCTCTCACTCTAGAGAGCTTTCTCTTTCCTTTCTGTTCTCACCTTCACTTAATAAACTTTCGCTTCACTTCACCCTTTTGCGTCTGCGAGATTCATTCTTCGACTCGGTGAGACGAGAACCCCGCAAGCCTGCAATATCTCCACATCCTTATCGACACTTGTTATTTTTTGTATTACGGTGGCTGTGAAGTCGTAGCTCACATGGTTTTGAGTTGCATTTTCCTGAAGACAGTGATGTAGAGCATCTTTTCATGTGCTTTTGGCCATTTGTACATCTTCTTTAGAGAAATGTCTATTCAGATCCTTCACCCACTTTAAAATTGGATTATTTGCCTTTTTATTATAGAACAGCTTGAGGTTCTAATGACTATTCAACTGCGTTTTAAAACTTAGCCCTGGGGCGCCTGGGTGGCTCAGTCGTTGGCGTCTGCCTTCGGCTCAGATCATGATCCCAGGGTCCTGGGATCGAGCCCCGAATCGGGCTCCCTGCTCAGCGGGAAGCCTGCTTCTCCCTCTCCCGCTCCCCCTGCTTGTGTTCCTGCTCTCGCTATCTCTCTGTCAAATAAATAAATAAAATCTTTAAAAAAATAAAAAATAAAATAAAAATAAAACTTAGCCCTAATAGGAATTGGTTAGACTCCTACAATTTTGCATCGCTCCCCAGAAAACAGAACACAATTCTGGGAAAATTTCAGTCCCTAAAGTTGTGGTTCTTCATATTTTTTTGGCTCACAGATATCCTTGAGAATCTGATGGACACCCTCCAACAGAAAAACGGACATATGCAAATTTATCTATGTTGCATTTAATATCAGGGAGTTCCTGGACCTTCCACCATTCAAGCATTGCCTTGATAAGGCTCTTTCTTTTCATAGGAAGAATATCTACTTACTTCTGATTGTACTGTCCAATCATTTGAACCTGGCCTTAACGGGCAACATAAAATGCCCAAATTCTCGGTTCCCACAGAGGAAAAAAGAGTGAACTGGTCGTCAGATTATTGAAATCACACTGTGGAGAAATAGCTTTTAAAGAAGATTGCTTTGAAGGCCTGCAGTCCATCATTTCTCTAAATCTTCCCCTGTGGTCAGGCCAGACCACAAGAGCTTTATACCATCACATCTGGGACCGCCTTAGAACTGATTGCTCTTTCAGCCTTTGCCATCAGCCCACACTGAGGCACGCTATAAGGAAGCCCTACAGATTCTCTTATTCTTATCAGTTACAAGAGGGCTGTAGGACCTCTCCTAATGCTCAGACACCCAGCCAAATGCTCATATACACACTCAGAGAAGATGTGCTTCTCTTGAACCCATGGTCTGTTTTGATCTTGTGGGCACCATCAACCTTTTAAGTAATGTTTCCTTCTCTGCTTTTGCCCTTAAGCAGCTCAGAGGTACCGCTGCTGCCTGCCCCTAGCAACTGAACTAGATGTTAGTTTGTGGATGGACGTTTACGGCCTTCATTTTCCCTTTGCTCTGATTCCACTCTTGGTTTCTTTTTAATACATTTTGTATCCTATCTCAAACTATCTCTAGAACAAGTCAACAAATCTCTTCCTAACCTTGCCTTTCTGCACTTGACTGCCATTCATGACAACTGTTTGCTTATGTATGTTCTTAATGACAGAACTTATTTTATAGTTATTGGTCTCACACATAACTTTTAGTTTCCAGACTCAGGGGTGTTTTGCAAACAGATTACCACCACCCACAGTTTACTAGGTGTCATGTGTCTGTGTCTGAGAGGGAAGGTAGAATTTTTTTAAGTTGAGTAGACATAATACTGTATTGTTGGGGTGCCTGGGGAGCTCAGTCAGTTAAGCGTCTGCCTTTGGCTCAGGTCATGATCCCGGGGTCCTGGGATCGAGCCCCACGTTGGGCTCCCTGCTCAGTGAGGAGCCTGCTTCTCCCTCTCTCTGTGCTCCCCACCCCCAACTTGTGCTCTCTCTCTCTCAAATAAAATCTTAAAAGAAACAGTGTATTTCTTTGTCTATTCAAAAAGATATTTTCATAGTGCTTACTAGGCTAGGTACCATTCTATGTACTTTACAAATACTCATCTTCACAAAAACCCTCTGAGGAAGGTATGATTTTTATTTCCCGTTTTACAGATGAGAAAGCTGAGGTATGGAGCCCAAGGTCACACAGCCAGTAAGTGGTAGAGCTAGGATTAGGAACTGGGTTGCCTGCCTGCAGAGTCCACACTCTCTACCCCTACCTAGGCCCAGCTAAGGAGAGCCGGGGCTTTCGGGTCCTGGGCAAGCCACTTAAATCCTCCCTGTGGCTTTGGAACAGTGACACCCACTCCCTCCTAGGCTTATTGAGATCAAAGGAGGCTCCATGGAAAGGCAGCATCCCACTCACAGTTAGAACTCAACTTTGCCTCGTCAGCTAAAATCTGCATAGAAATCCAGACCAAACCTCACTGGGAATGCTGGCCAAGAGGAATGAGGCAACTCACCCAACACAACATCATCTGTAAACACCGAAAGTAGATGAGCACACCCTTACCTTTCCATCTCATGTGAGTATCCTGAGCACAGATTTTGTAAAATGTGTATTAAGAAACTAGCTCAAATTGAGTTTGACACATTTTAATATTTGGCATATCTTTTTGAAAAACAAAGTTGGGAGATTAAATTACAGTCGAACATTCTGACAAATTTAGACTGTTGACCTCAACTTTAACAACGTGGTGGAAGTTTAAGAAGTACATAGTAACCTCACGATTCCTTAAGTATCTCCAGCGACTAGAGTCTGTCCTTGTTCCTCCTAGTCGGCATGTGCCGTGGAAATTTAGGGTTATACCCTACATATTTTAAGCGGAAGCTTGGGACAGTCTGAAACTCAGAAATCCCTGCATACCGATCCAGATGGGTACAATATTTTTAGAGTCTGCAAAGCCCTTTCAGAAATGTATTTTCGGGGCGCCTGGGTGGCTCAGTCACTGAGCGTCTGCCTTCAGCTCAGGTCATGGTCTCAGGATCCTGGGATCGAGTCCCGCATCGGGCTCTCTGCTCAGCGGGAAGCCTGCTTCTCCCTCTCCCACTCCCCCTGCTTATGTTCCCTCTCTCACTGTGTCTCTATCTGTCAAATAAATAAATACAATCTTTAAAAAAAAAAATGTATTTTCAACAAATGCTCTCAACCCCATGAGGTATCATCCCCATTTTACAGGTAAGTGCAATGAAGCCCAGAATGGTAGCGATTTTTATGTACTGAGTAGTCATTTAGGATTTACTATGTGTGAGACAGCACTCTGGATGTAGACAGGACCTTGCCCCTGCTTTTAAGGAGTTTTTGGGAGAGACAGAAATTGGACAGCATGACGTGGTCAGTGCTTTGAAAGGGGCACACACAGGGTGTGCTAAGAAATGAGAAGCTCTCTTAATCTGGTCAGGGGCTGTGGGAAGGCTTTGCCGAGTAAGACAGTAGGGGCATGTGAAAGTATGGGAAGAGGAGGCTGACCCAAGGGACAGCACGTACATAGGCATGAAGGGAAAACGTGGTGCATCTGAGGAAGGACATTTATCCACTGGTTCAAACCATCTGAGCACTTGCCCAGTGCCAGGCTTGTGCTGGGTCATGAGGACCCCACCACCAACCAGACAGGCAACGTCCCTTGCCCTCAAGGAGCTTACGGGTAGAAACAGACAATAAAAACATATAGGGCCCCTGGGTGGCTCAGTCAGTTAAGCGTCTGACTCTTGATCTCAGCTCAGGTCTCAATCTCGAGGTCGTGAGTTCAAGGCCCATGTTGGGTCCCACGGTGGGCGTGGAGCCTACTTAAAACAAATCAAAATAAACAAACAAAAAACGTAAATCAAGTAACAGAATGATTTCAGAGTGGGGAGTACTATAAAGGGAATAACTCAAGGCAGTGAGCTAGAGAAACTGGGAGAAGCCAGTCAGAGATCTCCTCAAGGGGAGACATTAGAGTGTACACCTGATGGCAAGAAACCCCAATCATGGGTGAGGTGAGAGAGGGATTCCAGCAAAGAGCAAGGACAAGGACCCTAACAGGTTGAAGCTGGCTGCACCGGAAGCAGAAAGGAGGCCAGCGTGGCTGAAGCACCGTGGACGAAGGACAAGGCAGGGGGCGATGCAGGCAGGCCCTGTTACCCAAGGCCCTGTAGGCTCTGGTAAGCAATTTGGAGTTCTTCTGAGTGCAGCAAGAAGCCTCTGAAGGGTTTCAAGAGAGGTGGCAGCGCCACTGTTCACTTCCTGGTGTCATGAGTGGAACGGATGCCAGGTAGGAGGCTACTGGCAGCATCTAGGTGAGATGGGTTAGTCTAGACAGTGTGGGGGCACTGGAGGAGAAATGGCTGCATCTGAGATAGATTTTGGAAGCAGAACCGACGGGACCTCCCGCTGGTTTGGACATGGAGCTGTGGGGTCTAGCTCCTCTACTGATCCATTTCCTGGGACCTTCATATGCTGGCGTCCTTCAGCGCCCCTGGCCCTACGTTCTGCTCTTCTCTCCCTACACACTCGCCTTGGGAAACTTTACCAGGTGGATCTTATCGGCTCTCCATGGTTTCTAACACCTTCTACACACAGATCTTTGTCTCCCCTTTAAACGTCTCAGAAATGCAGAGGCCAAGCATTTCCATCTGACATTCCATAGGCACCCCACGCCTAAAACCAGCCCGTCCCCTCCCTCCACCTCTCTCTAATACTTGTGTTCGGAGCAAGAGAGGGCTTCCTGTCAAAGTTCTTTCGCCCCTGGACATGCTAGCAGCCCAACTGGCTAGTAAACAGCAACGCCAGCGCATCGACCTGGATCTGGGTCAGCTGACTCTGAAATCCGTACTCCTACTACGTACTTCTGTAGTTACTTTATCTTCAACTTGTATCATAAAATCTTTATTTTAATTAGTCTCTAGCTATTCACATTTAAGTCAAGAGAAAATATCACTTTATAATAAATATTAATGTAAGGGAAAAAAAGGGCTAGCAAAGTGGTTTATTCTTACAAGTTATTGCTGGAAAAAGTTCTTCAAACAAACCAGTGCAGTGAAAATGCCTTAGAGAAGTATCTGTTTTTCAGATTTCTTCACAACAGTGTTAGGATGTCTCATCTTGGCATTTTTTGCATCTTCGTGTTCTAAAGAGCCACCACTTCCAGGTGACAGTAACTCTTCAGGGTCTATTTTCATTTCCAAGTTTGTGATTTTTTTTTTCAAGAGGCTACTTTAGGGTCGTGAATTGTTTCACTGTCTTTTCACTCTCTCTTTTGAGTTCTTCAATATGGGCATCCAGGCGCTCTAGAATATGATGCGACCTCAGCTCCTCCTCTTCCAAAAATCTGGTAGCTATGGAACCAAGAGGAGATACAGGCAAGGGACACTGGAGGAGAAACAAATTTTGACATACGTAAGTTGAATAGTGTACTTCTCACATACATTTTCATGCTATTTTCTAACCAGAAAAACTACTTTTTCTTCTGAAGAGAGATTTGTTTTTATCCTAATAATAAGACTAATAAAGAAAAAAAAAAAGAAAGAAAGAAGCCATTCTGGAAAAATTAACACAGACCTCTTCCTTTCTGACCCAAATTGTATAAATGTAAAGTGTGACATAAATATATTAGTTATGGGTCTGAAGAATGTCTGTTTAGACTTTGTATAAAGTATACATATAGCCTTTAATAGCCTTTAATACCCCAGAAGAGAGTATACTTAATATCTGTTACTGCAAATTCACTTTTAAAATCTGAATATGTTACTTTGATTTTAAAGCACAGCAAATCTACTGATAACATATTAGATCCCAAGTGAAATCAGTACTTTCTCTCCTCCAAAACCTCAGTCCATAATCCCTCATCTGAAACTCCTGGGGCCATGGTCTATCAGAATCCAGACCTCAGAAAGGTAATGTAGGACATGTACCACACACAGTCCCTCCTCACATGCAGTAGTTATTTCTAGAGTCACCTCAAACACTGAGTTAGTGAATAAAGCATCACTGCTCCTTGGGGAAATACACACACACACACACACACACACACACAAATCATCCTAAAACGATTCATCCTGGTAGAGTCCATTTTCTTTATTTGATAAAAGAGAAAACGAGGGGGCGCCTGGGTGGCTCAGTTGGTTAAGCGACTGCCTTCGGCTCAGGTCATGATCCTGGAGTCCTGGGATCGAGTCCCACATCAGGCTCCCTGCTCAGCGGGGGGTCTGCTTCTCCCTCTGACCCTCCCCCCCTCATGCTCTCTCTCTCTCTCATTCTCTCTCTCTCAAATAAATAAATAAAATCTTTAAATAAAAAAAAAAAGAGAGAGAAAACGAGGTTCAGAAGTTGAAGTGACTTGCCTGAGGCCGTTCGACTAATGGGTGCTAGAACTGGGATTCCAACCCTGTTCACCAGCCCCAGAGCCCACACTCCTGATGCTACACCACACTGTCCCCACCTCCTCCCCTCTCTGGTCACCTCTGTGTGACAGCTGGACAGAAGGGCAGAGTGCCACCTCGGCCAACCTCAGCTGGGAATGTGCAAGTCTAGGGATTCAAATTTTTCACAGCTCTGCACACGACCACAAATGACCGTAGGAGTCCTTCAAGTATTGACAGAAGGTTACAAATAGTTTAGCGAGTAGGCAATTCACAAACACAGAATCCATGATTAATGAGGATCAACCGTATTACCTTACTGGAGTCTGAGGTAATGTCTCATAATCAAACATATTGATATTTCTGAAGTAAAATGCTAAGTAAAATTAAATAAAATCTATACATATTATCACATCAGTTCAGTTCAGGTCAGGTTTTAGTGCCAAGTAAGTTTTGCTGCCAAATGTAGGAAGACAGTTTACAGGACATTTTTGGATTTCAGAATTACATGTAAGTGAAGTGGAGACTTATTTTAAAAATGAAAAGAAAACCTTTCCATGGACTTGTTGGTACATTCAAAAGTCACAAATACTGAGCTTTCACAGGTGTGGGACCCCTAACTGGTGATGGCAATGAATGGCCAGAGGCGAGTGCTTCAAGTCTGCACGGCAGCTGCAGGAACATGGGGCCAGCGCAGTGTCACCCTGTGTGGTACTGAATCCATGTTCTGGATGCGTCAGATGCACTTCCTTCCTCTGCCTCCACCCACCCTCTTTCTCCCTTTCCCACAGTTCCTTCCTTCCTTCTTCACTGTCTAGACCTCAGGACTATCTTGGCATCCAGAGATATTCCTTGAACCAACCATTCTAATACAAAATTGACCCTCTCTGAAAAAGGCAGGAAAGGAATTTCCAATTACGGTTAAAAACAGGCATGGCTATTAACTTTCAGAACTAAGATGCATTTTGAAAAGTAATCATGGCTGAATGTGTCTTCACAAGCAAAATCCTAAGACAGAAAAACATGAGAATAATACAGAGTACTCAAGATAGAGAACTGGTAAGAAACCAACACACGCCATCACCCACCTTTATCCTTCAAATAAAAAATAAAACCAAACTAAATAGACTTAATAAACTAGTAAGATGAGAAAGTTTCCATACCGAAGACATAAACTCTTCTTGGTCATTTACACTCTCAGAGACAGTGTCCGAAGAGTTGGCTTCATTTATATCTAGCACTGAAGGCAAAGAGTTAGCTTTGCACAGAAAGTTAGAAGGCAGAGAGACGGAACTGCAAGGGGTGATCTGAGAACTCAGGGGGCTGAGGACCCTGGACATGGGCTCTATACTATCCAACGCTTGTCGTCTCAGAGAATGAAGACCTGTTTTGCAGTGCTCAGTCTTTATTCCATCATGTCTGTACGGGCCATGGGTTGGCCTGGATAGCAGATTAGAAAACAAAACAAATATAAATTGTAATGACTTTTCTCTTTTAACACAAAACTGTTACAGGAAGTTAAAGGAACTTAAAAATAAAGGCACAAGCTAACCAGTGAAGGCTGTAATTCATAAAAGGAGCAGCCCACTCAGACCCCTTCTTCTATCCGTTCAGGCCCATATCCAATCCCCACTGCCAGGCCCCGGCCCTCACACACGGACAGTACAGCCAGGAAGACAAGCTCCCAGGGAGATGGAGTGTGTCTGGTGCTAGGACAGAGGGAAGTACTGTGCACACGAGATCTGGTGTCAAGGTGGTAGTGGAGGTGAGGTGTCAGCGCGGGCTTTGGTGGGTAGGTAGGAAAACACATAAGCCATATAGTAAGAGCTGAAGCCAGGTGGGTTTTCATGGAATGCTGACTTCTTATGGTAACAGCTCATAATTAATTGACCAAAAATACAAAGGAAGCTTTCTTCATATAAAAAAGCCAATTTCTACTTCCTATGGTATCAGTGGGGGTTCGAGAGGTGGGAGGCAGCATGGAAAGGCTCGGGGGAGGAAGGACATTGTTTACACATACATCCAGAGTGTGTGAAACTAAAACCTGAATAAAAGTGCTTTATAACCCCCCACCACTTTGTAACCTCATAGTAGCTTTACTCGTATACACTGTACTTCAGAGTCAAACATAGGGCTGTTTGAGGAAGATTTAATTTCTGTAAGCCTGAAATTATTCTCAAAGAAATGAGAATTATAATGGTACACATTTTAAGTAAACTGTGAAGAAATTTTACTTGAATTCTGTATTCTTGAACTCAGGTGCTCTGCCGTGTATCGGTTTAAAGATCCTGTCATGGTTTTTTTTGCACATTTGAGTAGAAATTTCCAGCTTAGATTTAGTATCCATCAAATCTTTCTGTAGTTGTTGATTTTCAGACACTAATTTATTTAATGCCTCAATATAATTCTCCTGGAGGTCTGCTAGTGAAATCTCTCTTGCCTAATAAAAAAGAATACTAGAGTTACTTAATTGGTATAAGAATACTTGTGATCTGTGATACCGCTGGTGGGAAATTACATTTTTTTTTTTTTAGTTGTAACTAGTTCATCTATGGCTTTACTTTGGAAAAAGTGACTATTTGTGGTTGGCCCCTCCCCTATGAGAAAACAAGTGTTGTTTCTTACAGTGAATGGGGGTGGAAAATGAGGAGCACGACGGGCTTCCCTGATGTGCCAAGGAAGATCTAAAGAGCCAGAGGAAGGCTGGAACTCAGATTGAGGAGAGCTACAAGAGAGAATCAGAAACAGAAAAAAGAAAGAAAATAGCATCCATGGGTTCTTCCAGAGTATCTATGGAAGAAAATTGAGAGACCTAGTTCAAAGAAAGACATTTGAACAGAGGGTTCTGAAAAGGAATTCCAGCTGGCAGGGACAACTTTTAAATAAGTACTCTCTGGTCTTAAGGACTTTTACATAACATTGGCACCTGTTCTGGTATGTGAAATCAATTTGAAATACATGTAAAACAGCATTCAGGTATAAGGTAGGAATTCCTACTCTAATCTGGTCTGGGTTCTGTGATCATGAATTTTACTTTTCAATTCTAGGTGCTTCCTGGTAATACTACCTGAAAAAACAGTAGTCTGGACCATTTTTTTTTTTCTAATGACGAAATATTTTGTTAGCATTCTGAAAAATTATGGTAATTTTCTTTGGAATTTAATATGATGTTTACCTTGGTCTTTTCTGTAAAGAATTTTCTGAAAATAAGCTGGTCAAGGTGGTTTAACAAACAGAATTAAAACATACACTTTAAAATGTAGCCTTCGACTACTGGTGTGCTGGTAGTGACAATAAGTTACAAAATTTTTCAGTAAGTTGTCAATGCCAGTTAAAATCTCAAAAAAAAAAAATTGCAGGACATAGGAGTTAAATTACAAACTACTGTTGATTTTTTAAAGGTGGCAAATAATTTTATCAGAGCTACTGCTTTCATTATTAAGATAATTAGATAATTTCATTAAAATTGTTACTTAATCCAAAAACATTCATTTGTAAAAGTAATTCCACCTTCCTAGGTGGTAAAATGCAAAAAGGAACTTTCTAAAAATTATACTTAATACATACAACATGTTGGGGCGCCTAGGTGGCTCAGATGGTTAAGCGTCTGCCTTCAGCTCAGGTCATGATCCCAGGGTCCTGGGATCGAGCCCCGCATCAGGCTACTGACTCAACGGGAAGCCTGCTTCTCGCCCCCGCTCTGCCTCTTGGCCCCCCCCACCCGCCTCTCCCCCTGCTCATGCTCTCTCTCTCTCTGTATCTCAAATGAATAAAATCTTAAAAAAAAATACATACAACATGTTCACACTGTGTGTAATTTCAAAACCAGAGGAAGTTTAAAATGCTTGATGGGATTTTGACCAGCCAGAGTCTGATATTTGATGTCATTAAATATATATTTTTAAAAAGACAGTGCTTTGCTTTTGCCAGGCATCTTTTAAAGTTTTCTCAAATTTATTATTTGATTAACAACAATTAAAGAAAAATTAATGTGAGAGGTAATATAAAAATTATGTGCCAAGCACACGCTGGGCTGTGTGAAAAAAGGACAGGATTATCACTGTTAGATGGGATTTCAGGAGAAATTAAGCTCAACGGAATCTCCGGTCATAGTCTGGTTTAAGCACCCCTAGGAGTTCCCAACTCTTAAATATGAACAGATAATCACTGCATAAGATTCTCTCGATCAGGTATTGCCAGCCAAATCCTGAGCCTTTTGAAGATTCTGTGGTGTAAATCAGGTTGGTTCTTGGCTTTCTCCATACTAGCTTCATATTGGCTTTATAGGGGCAAATAAAATTATCTTTCTTCCTTCCTTCCTTCCTCCGACTTCCCCCTTATAAAGGGCTTAGCTGCTTTCTCCTCTCCTCTGGTTCCCATCCCTTGTGGGTTTGCACTTAAAAAAATCCTCTCATTATATTTTTAGAGGGATTTGGGAAGGAGCAAGATTAGATGCATACTTTCACCTGCCACCTTAAATGACAACATAATAAATCATAGTATAGATAGCCACAGATTAACCATCCCTCTAGAGGCTAACATTTAGTTTACTTCAAAATTTTGTACATTGCAAATAACACAAAATGACCATTTCAGCACATTTGCTCCTATAGGATGGGTTCTTTGGGAATGCAAACTGATTTGACCTTTCTGGAGAACTACTCTGCAGTAATTATCAAAATCAGAAATGCACATGACCCAGAAGTTTATACACTATATATATTTACAAGTTTAATGGATATTGCTAAATTGTCCTCTAGAAAGGCTATACCAATTCACTTTCTCATTAACAGAGCATGAGAGCCTGTTGCCCTATATCCTTGCCAATATTAGCTACATTCATTTTTAAAAATCATTGTCAAGCCAGTTAGCAAAAAAGTACTTAGTTTTGATTATTAAGGATGCTGAACAGCTTTTCTTGTTCACTGGACTTTTGCATTACTTCTATGAATTATCTCTGTTCTTTGTCCATTTTTCTACTGGATTCCAATCTTTTTATTATCTTTCCAGGAAATCCTTATATTAATATATTAACTTTTGTCTATTTATAGATTGTTTCCCCCAGTCTATTAGTCTTTTTTATAGGGTATTTTGCCATCCACAAATTTTACATTTTTATTTCATAAGATTGTTTATGTTGTAAAATTCTTTATGGTTTCATATGGCTAAGAGAATCTTTTTGTCCCAAAAGATTATAAAAATAGTCCCCGATACTGTATTCATTTAACGTTTTGCACTTTCTCCCTCCCCAGCCTCCATAATCCATGACTGTGAATTTAAAACTACTTAGTAGTGAATAGGGCTGCTGTGTAGCCTACGTCTCTGGTGGCACAGAGTCTCTGGAAATGCAGAAAGAAAAAACTTCTACAATCTTTGGGCATTACATCTAAAAAAATGTATGTACTTTAATTTAAAATAGGTCAGAATAGATGGGTCATTTTGCAAATTATAAGAATTTTATAACAAAATAGCTAAAAGGCCATCCATACCATTTACGAACTCACTGTTAACTGACCATGTTCTGCCCGTTTCACAGGAGCCGGCACACACCTCTTACCCCCCCAACTAGTTTACTCTCCATCTCTTAAAGGCAAGAATTCTTACTCATCCTTGCATACATTACATTGCCTGTGAAAATACTTTCAACACAAAAGATTCTAGAATATTTGACTAAACGAATTATATCTTATAGAAATATAATTAAAACCAAATCATGTAAAAGACGATATACTTTATAAGAAAAAGGTATTATGAACATAATAATTCTAACAATAATAATAGCACCTAACATTTATTGTGCACTTACTAAATGCCAGGCACTATGCTAAGCACTTTATATACATGCTCCCTACTAAGAACATAGACTGTACATGTATTTTGTCATATACATAATATAAAAAAATCTCCCAGTTGCTGAAGTGGAGAGTGATATTTTGCTCACTGCCATCATTGTCTTGACTTCTTTTTATTTGAGCAAGTTTCTGCAGAAGGATCATTCCATAGTTTGATCTTAACTCGCTCTTTACAACATCAATATTTACAAAGTGATTTCTTTAAAAGGCCTGGATAATAGAAAAACTTAAGTTTCTTATTTGTGGAACATAAGGAATAACATGGAGGACATTAGGAGAAGGAAGGGAAAAATGGGGGGGGGGAATTGGAGGGAGAGATGAACCATGAGAGACTATGGACTCTGAGAAACAAACAGGGTTTTAGAGGGGAGGAGGGGAGGAGGGGAGGGGGGATTGGTTAGCCCAGTGATGGGTATTAAGGAGGGCACGTACTGCATGGAGCACTGGGTGTTATACGAAAACAATGGATCGTGGATCACTACATCAAAAACTAATGATGTATTGTATGGTGACTAACATAACATAATAAAATTAAAAAAAAAAGAAAAACTTAAGTTTCTATTATGTACCTCGTGTAAACCCAATTCCAATTTCATCACCATTTCAGAGAGATGACGATTTTCTAACTTGAGTGACTCCATCTGATCCAAAATCTCCTGAGAAGGGAAAAGCAGAAAAAACAAATAAATGCACCTACAAAATTTTTCCATGTATAATTTTCCTTATCTTCATTCATATATATATATATTAATATATTAATAAATATATAACATATTTATATATAAATACCTTTCTAAAAAGATTTTTTAGGGGTGCCTGGATGGCTCAGTCAGTTAAGGTCCTGGGATCGAGCCCTGAGTCAAGCTCCCTGCTCAGCAGGGAGTCTGCTTCTCCCTCTGTCCCTCCCCGCCACTCATGCACGTGCACTCTCTCTCTCTCAAAGAAATAAAATCTTCAAAAAATAAAAAGTAAAAAGATTTTTTAAAAAAGGGTGTCAAGATGTATTAACACACATGAATTTAAAATATTCTAAGAAGATGAATGAGTTCAGGGCTCCTGGGTGGCTCAGTCTGTTAAGCAGCTGACTCTTGATTTTGGCTAAGGTCACGATCTCAGGGTCCTGAGATGAAGCCCCATGTTGGGGCTCTGTGCTCAGTGGGACGTCTGCTTGAGATTCTCTCCCTCTGCCCCTCTCCCTGCTCATGCTCTCTCTCAAATAAATAAATAAATCTTAAAAAAAAAAAAAAATGAACGAGTTCCCTGATCAATTCCTCCCACTCTCCAGTGTTAGCCTCCTCTCATGTGGTTTCCACCTCCAACATCATATGGACTGCACTCCTTTCACAAGAGAATACAGACATACCTCAGAGATGTTGCGGGTTCAATCCCAGAGCACCGAAATAAAGCAAGTATCACAATAAAATGAGTCGAATACTTTGGTATCCCAGTGCATATAAAAGTTATGTTTACACTATACTGTAGTCTATTAAGTGTGCAATAGCATTACGTCTAAAAAAATGTATGCACTTTAATTTAAAAATACTTTTTTGCTAAAAAATGCTAACCATCACCTGAGCTTTCAGTGAGTTGTAATTACTGATCACAGATTACCATACAAATATAATAATGAAAACGTTTGAAATATTGTGAGAATTACCAAAATGTGATACAGAGACATGAAGTGAGCAAATGCTGTTGGAAAAATGGTGCTGACTGACTTGCTCATCACAGGGTTGTCACAAACCTTCAATTTGTGAAAAATGTAACACCTGCAATGCGCAATAAAGCAAAGTGCAGTAAGACCAGGTGTGCCTGTAACTTACTCTCCCTCCTCATTCTCCTCAGCTGTATGCTCCACCATTCCTACTTGAAAAAGGCTCCTGCCTTCTTTGGTTTCCTGCTTCCTTTGTGAAAACTATCTAGTTTTCTTCCTTATTGCTACTTTTTTTTAGCTCTATTCCAACACCCTTTTACCCTAAATAAGTAGTTTCCTAAGTGTGGTTCAATCTCTGTCTTCATCTCTATGCTTTCTCACCACATTTTCTAAGTCTCTCAGGGTGTTTCAAATGCCCACTCCATGCAGAGATGCCCACAGCCAGATGTCTCACCCCGATTTTAATCTTGAACTCCAGGTCTTCTGTGGAATTGACTATTAGATATTTCCATACAAACGTCCAGCCTTAATCTCAAACCAGTGTCTGCTCCACCAGCTTCCCTATTTTGTGTTACTTTCAAACAAATTCCATATCTGCCCTAACCTGCTCCCTATCTTTTTCTCTATTTCACTAAAGGGCATCACTTTCTACTCAGTTGCCTACGTTGCAATCCTGAGTGACATCTTCCCCTAACTCTGTCTAACTCGCCCTCCCTGTCCAATCAAATGCAAAGCCCAGTCGATTTTACCAGCCACATCTCAGCATTCCTGCATTTCCCTCTACCTCCCCTGCCCACTGCTCAGGCCACCATCTTACTGCTGTAAGAGTATCTGAGTGGTCTCTCTGCCTCCTTGCTCATTCTCCGTATCACCACCATAGAGACCCTTGATGCCTGCTTACAGCCATTCTCTACTGGCCTCAAGAGAACACTAAGCCCTTCCCACCCCGGCAGGGTCCCAGGAGCCAGTCCCTGCTTCTCAGTTCCACCCCTTGCTGCACTCACCCCGTGCGGACTCTAGTCTGTCCCAGTGAACACATCACACTCCCGCTGTGCACGACAGACACGCCTCTCTACTCTGTACTCACTCTCACCTCCCCACCAATCCTCACAGAATGCTTGTGAACCAGCACACCTCAGCCCACAGCAGGAGTCTAATAAAAATTTGCTTAATTAAATACTATGGAAATTATATCTGTACTGAATTCCATGTTCAAAAACACTTCAGATGAAGAGTTTTTGTTCAAGCTTCACCTTATGTTCTACGGCTTTTTCTTCTGCCTTTTGTATCTCTGCCTTGAGTCGCTTTTCCATGTCAGAGGACGAGCTTTTGGTGGAAGCAATAGTGATGTCTCGCTGGTGTAACTCCCGAGTTAGCTGTGAGATTTCCATCTTCATTCCTTCTAATGCAGAACTATAACTTTGTTCAGCCTGTAAAATCTGTTCTTTCAACTACAAAGAAACAGAAAGGAAAGCGTAAAGAACAAAGAGAAAGCATGTAGACAGATAAATATGTTAATAGTTAAAAATAATAAGGCAATTTTTACCTTACCCCAAGACATGAATTTTTTCCTTGATTAAGCTCTACAGAAAATTAGCAATTTACCAAGTTGTATGTCTACATGGAAGGTCAGATGGCTAACCCCACAATAATTTATTAATCTCAAAACAGGGAGAGATGGGTTAATTGAATGCTGAGAACCTGTGTCAAAGTCCATGTACACATTATTTAGAGGACAGCAACTGTGACCTTAATTCTTTCTTTTTTAGTTGCAAAGCTAACAATTTTGTGTATATGGCTTCCTTGTCCACAGAAGACAAAAGAAAGGTAAGAGGAAGAAAGAAGCCAGAAGTAATCTCAAGTAATAAAAATTATGAGTCAACAAACACAGCAGCCAGGGCCCATTAATGTAGAGTAGAGACAAACAGCTCCACATACCTCAACAGCCAATGAGGATATTAACTAGACCAAGGCACAGAATACATATCCATGACCACCTTCAGTCAATAAGAAAATACTAAATGCTAGTTCATATAATATCTTTTTGAAAGCAAAAGAGTGTAAATCTTTTAGAACGTTTAAAATAAAGCTTAGAGTTCAAAGAGGATAGGGTTCAATTCCCTTGAAAACATTTATATGGCATCCCTGAGGATGACAAAGACTTTCCCTAAGCACATTCTGGGTGCATGTCTACTCCTGAATATCAAGTGGCTCCTTGGCCCACATTTTTCTCTCATTAAATATAACTCCTATGACCTCCCAACCCACAGCTCAGTCCATATATATATACAACTTGGCGACTGCAGGTAGGCAGATTTTTACCTTCTTAATCTCTGCCCTGTACTCATTGTTATGTACTTCCATCTTCTTCAATTCTTCATATTTTTCCATTAGTTCTTGGCTCAGTTGTTTACATGTTGCACTCACAGACTCCAAGCTGTATATATGACAAAAATATGATCACATACTTCAAACAAAAACCCTGAAGCACACAGATTCAATTATCTAACTTATCTTTTGGTGTCCAAGAATTATCTTAAACATCACCTCCCACCCCAAATTAAAACTCATTTCCAATTTCCTCATCACCAGAGGCAACCAAATCCAATTCCAACTTTTGGGGATACTTTTGATTTCTGTGTTTACCTATACTCTTTCCCTCTGCTTAAAAAATTTAACTGGTTATAAAATTCTAAAGATTACAGTAACTTCACTACTTTTCTCTCTCAAATTGTGTAAGAGTTACCATCATAATTTTAATCTTCACCATACTTAATTACAATTCCACCCTACACAGCTTCCACCTTGTCACCCTTACTTAAGAATCAATCCCTCAGCAGATACGAGAACCTCAGGAAACCATAACTCTTTTTTTTTTTTAAAGATTTTATTTATTCATTTGAGAGAGAGCGAGAGGGAATGCATGAGCATGAGCAGGCGGAAGGGGGAAAGGGAGAGGGAAAAGCAGGCTCCCTGAGCAGGGAGCCCCAAGTGGGGCTCCATCCCAGGAACCTGGGATCATGACCTGAGCCGAAGGTAGACGCTTAACCGACTGAGCCACCCAGGCACCCCAAACCATAACTCTCTTATCTCACCACTCATTTCTGTTAATAAAATTATTTTGCTCCTTTCTCAAGGAATATTTTGTTCAAACTAAACAACACAAACTGTCTAAAATGGGTTCCTTTTTCTATTTGCCTTTTGATAGAAAAAATATTTTTAAAGACATTGTTTATTACTGAACACTGGTGTATGTTTCCATTTATTTCAATTTTACCTATTTCTAAATATCCTAGAATGCTCATTTATTTGGTACTTAGTATGTCAGTACAGTGTGTCAAACACTGAGGCAGAGAGAGAAGAAGAATTATAGATACTCCTGTCCTAGCTACAGATGGGAAAATTGGGGCTCAAAGAGGCTAAGGATCTAAGGTCACACTGCAAGTCAGAAAGAAGAGGTAGGTCTCTAAGCCTGAAGGGAGCACAGTAAAACATACCTACGTGTAAGATACTAAAAAGTCAATCAATGGAAAATCTATGATAGAAAATGTAAATTTTAGTTCCAATGTCAAAAAGAATAATAAGCTTTGCAGAGCTTGGGTGCCTCAGTCAGTTAATCAAGACTCTTGATTTTGGCTCAGGTCATTATCTCAGGGTTGTGAGATCAAGCCCCACGTCAGGCTCCACACTGAGCATGAACCCTGCTTAAGATTCTCTCTCTCCCTCTCCCTCTGCTCCTCCCTGTTGACACTCATGCTCTCTTGCTCTCTCTCTCTCAGAAGGAAGGAAGGAAGGAAGGAAGGAAGGAAGGAAGGAAGGAAGGAAGGAAGGAAAGGAGGGAGGGAAGAAGGAAGGACGAGCTTTATTTTATTCAGTTTGAAGTGTATACATCTTGGGGCACCTGGATGGTTCAGTTGGTCAAGCGTCTACCTTCATCTCAGGTCATGACCCCAAGGTCCTGGGATCAAGCCAGGCGTCGGGCTCCCTGCAGAGTGGGGAGTCTGCTTCTCCTTCTCCCTCTGCCTCTCTCCCCAGCTTATGCTCTCTCTCACTCACTCTTTCTCTCTCCCTCTCTCAAATAAACAAAATCTTTAAAAATAAATTTAAAAAATGTACACATCCACCTCAATAATGATAACCAAGAATATCTTAAGTATTCCAAGGTGCAAAACAAATAAAGCAAAAAACCGTATGTGCATGCAAAAAACCGTATGTAAAAAAAAAATACCTGGTGGTTTCCAAAAACAGAAATAAAAAGTAAAAAATGTATTACTTAAAGATAAACTTAAAAGGGTAAAATAGCAATATTTTTATTCTTTGTTTGCCTAAAGGCTAATAGTTCATATATTTTAAAATCTTTTACATACAGAAAATGTTAGTGTACAAACGACATGTTTAAAACAAAATATCAACCTCTTCCCAGTCACAGAGTTTAGAAGTACGACAAACAAAAGTTCCCAAGTATGATGATGAAGCAAGTGAACTGGGTATGCTCTAGTATAGATCAGGATTTCACTAGCACCCACAGAAATAATCAGCAGCGCTTCGGGACAGAAGAAAGGAGCGCCATGTGCCCAGTGTGCCCTTGCTGAGAGCAGCCCCAGCCTAACTGAAGACGTTCTACACAGGCAAAATGTAAAATTAAAATTAGTACAGTCAGTACAGACAACTCTTTTGAAGAACTTGATTTTGAAGGACAGCAGAGAAATATGGAAATGACAGGGATATAGGATTCAAGGACGGTTTTAATCTTTTCCCAATATGGGAAATATTAAAGCCTACTTTATACCAGTGGGAATAATTCAGCAGAAAGGAAGAACTTGAACAAACAAAAAGTAAAAAAAAAAAAAAAAAAGGAAGAACTTGATGATATAAAAAGAAAATAAAAAACTGTGCAAACAGGACACAAGTGAAGTCTTAGGGGAACAGACATGTCATCCATCAACTCCTGCACTCTAAACAGACTATAGGCACAGACGCACGCAGACTGGGAGATTTGGGGGTAGAAAAATTAGGAAGCTCTCCTTTCACTGCTTCTGTTTTCTCAGTGAAATAAGAAGTTAGGCTACCCGTGGATGCTAGAGAAAAAACCTTATTTTTTCACTAAGACTATTTTTTTTAAAGATTTTATTTATTTATTTGAGAGACAGAGAGCGAGCACAAGAAGGGAGAGGAGCAGAGGGAGAGGGAGCCCTCGCTGAGCGTAGAGCCAGATGCAGGGCTCCATCTCATGACCCTGAGATCATGACCTGAGCCGAACTCAAGAGTCAGTTGCTTAACCAACTGAACCATGCAGGCACCCCCTTCACTACGATTATTACGTTAGTTTACTTTATCAATATGACGATCAAAAATCATTTTTAACAACTTGAACACTCTTGAAATGTGTATGTAATTATCTACCTGCCTTCCAAACGAGTCACCTCTGCCTGCAGAAGTTCTTCACTACTGTGGGTGAAATCCAGCTGGGATAGCATGTTGCCTAAGTCCCCCTGCTCTTGCAAGGTGTACCTCCTTCCTGCCTGTGACTCCTCCAGTGACCTAAAGACAGAGGAGAACTGTTAAAGGCTTCTGATCTTTGTAAATAAAACAATGCATAATCAGTGTGTATTTCCCAATTGTTTTTGGTAATGAAACGCTTTGGAACTCTTCAGCTTGTCTCCTGCTTCATGAAAAGAACACTTGGGAGAGTAAAGAGGCATTAGATGATGCTTCTCAAAAAAGTCAGCAGCAGTTTACTCCTTTCTCAACTGGGATTTGGCCTGTTTTTCAAGGGAAAAAGACAAAACGACAAAACTTTTGTTTCCACTTGATACCTTGAGCCAAAGAAACTGAAAAGTTACAGGAAAGTTCTGCCAAGAATAGAAATGTGTATCAGACTTAAATCAAGCAAAAGGAGCATAGCTCCTTCTATTACTTTCTACTACAAGCCTCACGAAAATAACTCATATTTAGAAATATAATGAGTTTTAGGATTTTTTTTTTAAATGAGCTATCTCAATAGCTGGCTTATTAATGATGCTGATGATAAGCAGCTACTTATCATGACCTATTCTACCAAGAAAGGGAGGCCTTCCAGGAAACATGGACTACAATTCCTTTCACATTTGGAGTTTCACCAACAGTACAGATTGACCAAGTGGTTTCTACTTTCTAAACATTACAGTCTTTTGGTTAGGGACCCAAACTGGATGCAGAAAAAAAACTAACCACACAAAATCTTATAACACTATAAAAATTTAACTCAGAAATTAAAAGTGAATAAGAAAACCCATAATGTGATCAAACACAAAATTATGAATACATAATATTAACACTGGTGCTCAATGGCAAACCACCAAGTGGATATAATTAATACTTAAGATTAAATAAAAAATAATAATAATAAGACTAAATATACCTTAGGGCCTCTATTGTGTGTTGAGTGTCAGTTGGCTTTAACTTTGCTTGTAGCTTCTCCTTTTGCATTCTTTCCTCATGCATGAAGTTTTCTTGAGACTGAAGAGCTGCTTTCAATTCTCTCTTTTCTTCCTGGAGAATCTGCAAAATACTCAGAAAAAAAGTCAGATG
Source organism: Phoca vitulina (assembly GCF_004348235.1). Lineage (NCBI taxonomy): Eukaryota > Metazoa > Chordata > Mammalia > Carnivora > Phocidae > Phoca > Phoca vitulina. The sequence goes on from NW_022589713.1 coordinate 22,061,346, forward strand.
TTATCACAATTTTTCTATTTCATAAGAAAAGGAAGCCAGGGAGTCAGACTATAATAGGTACAATATTAATAAGGCTATCAATGTCTGATCCATTAGCTACAGAGTAGGGAAGAAACCATGGATTCTTGAACATAGTTCAAGGTTAATTTTTTTTTAAGTTCTTATTTAAATTCTAGTTAGTTAACAAATGGTGTTGGGAAAACTGGACAGCCACACGCAGAAGCATGAAACTGACTACTTTCTTACACCATCTATGAAAATAAACACAAAATGGATGAAAGACCTAAATGTGAGACAGGAATCCATCAAAATCCTAGAGGAGAACACAGGCAGCAACCTCTTCAACCTTGGCTGCAGCAACTTCTTGCTAGACATGTCTCCAAAGGAAAGAGAAACAAAAGCAAATATGAACTATCGGGACTTTTTGCTTTTGCAAAGCTTTTGCACAGCAAAGGAAACAGTGAACAAAACCAAAAGACAACTGACAGAATGGGAGAAGATACTTGCAAATGATGTATCAGATAAAAGGGCTAGTATCCAAAATCTATAAAGAACTTATCAAACTCAACACCCAAAAAACAAAATATCCAGCCAAGAAATGGGCAGAAGACATGAACAGACATTTCTCCAAAGAAGACATACAAATGGCCAACAGACACGTGAAAAAATGTTCAACATCACTCAGCATCAGGGAAATAAGGAAATCAAAACCTCAATGAGATACTACTGTACACCGGTAAGAAGAGCTAAAATTAACAAGTCAGGCATCAACAGATGTTGGAGAGGATGTGGAGAAAGGGGAACCCTCTTACACTGTTGGTGGGAAGGCAAACTGGTGTAGCCACTTTGGAAAACAGTATGGAGGTTCCTCAAAAAGTTAAAAATAGAGCAACCCTATGACCCAATAATTGCATTACTAGGTATTTATCCAAAGGATACAAACATGGTGATTCGAAGGAGCACATGCATCCCAATGTTTATAGCAGCAATCTCCACAAGAGCCAAAATATGGGAAGAGCCCAGATGTCCACTGACAGATGAATGGATAAAGAAGATGTAGTGTGTGTACACACACACACACACACACACACACACACACACACCAGAATATTACTCAGCCATCAAAAAGAATGAAATCTTGCCATTTGCAATAATGTGGATGGAACTAGAGGGTATTATGCTAAGCAAAATAAGTCAGCCAGAGAAAGACAAATACCATATGATTTCACTCATATGTGGAATTTAAGAAACAAAACAGATGAACATAGGAGAAAGGAAAGAAAAATAAAATAAGATGAAAATACAGAGGGAGGCAAACCATAAGAGACACTGAACTCTAGGAAACAAACTGAGGGTTGCTGGAGGGGAGGCAGATGGAGGGATAGGGTAACTGGGTGATGGGCATTAAGGAAGGCACGTGATGTAATGAGCATTGGGTGTTATATGCAACTGACGAAGCACTAAATTCTACCTCTGAAACTAATAAAAAATAAATTTAAAAAATTCTAGTTAGTTAACATATAATTTAATATTGGTTTCAGGAGCAGAATTCAGTGATTCATCACTTACATATAACACCCAGTGCTCATCACAAGTGTCCTTCTTAATGCCCATCACCCAAGTATCCCTTCCCCCCCGCCCACCTCCCCTCCAGCAACCCTTAGTTTGTTCTCTATCTTTTAAGAGTTTATGGTTTGCCTCCCTCTCTTTTTTTCCCCCTTCCCCTATGTTCATCTGTTTTGTTTCTTAAATTCCACGTATGAGTGAAATCATGGTATTTGTCTTTCTCTGACTTATTTAGCTTAGCATAATACACTCTAGTTCCATCCATGTCATTGCAAATGGCAAGATTTCATTTTTTTGATGGCTGGGTAATATTCATTCCACTGTCTATATATACACCACATCATCTTTATCCATTCAGTTGATGGACTTTTGGGCTAATTAGTTTCTCTTAAAAACATGCATACACATATTTCCCCAACTGTAGTAATTTTAAAACAAACCTCTAATAGTTCTTCAGATTCCCTCAATTTTTCTTCTTTTTGCCGCTGCTCTTGCATAACAGACATATTGGTTCCAACCAAGTCATTGACCCTCATGGTGAGGCGCTCTATTTCCAATTCATTGGCACAGATAGTGTCATTGGCCCGCTCCAGCTTACTGCTCAGGTGCTGAATTTCCGACTGGCTGGACAGCTCCACAGACTCTAATTTCTGTTTCCGATTGACAAGCTGAGCCTAGAAACACAGATTACCAATAGATAGAAGTGAAATAATAAAAGAACAATTGATGAATAAGGAAGACTAAAATAAAACTGAGTTTTACTTCCATAAAAATGTAAAGCATTAGCTCATTTATAATAACCCACTAATGACCCAAAAAAACAAAAAACCTCTCATGATAAAAACTGGGAATAGAAGGGAACTTTCTTAACTTGCTAAAGATGATCTAAAAACACTGTACAGCTAAAATCATACTTAATAATGAGAAACTCAAAGCTTTCTCACTAAGATCAGGTACAAGTCAAGGACATCCCCTCTCACTACTCCTTTTTAATATCAACTGGATGTCCTTGCTAATGCAATAAGGCAAGAAAAGGAAATAAAAGGTATACAGATTGGGAAGGAAGACATAAAGCTGCCTTTGCTCAAGGATAACATGATCGTCTATGTGGAAAATCTGAAAGAATCAACAACAAAAAACCCTCCTGGAAGATTCCTCAAAAATTAAAAATAGAACCCTACCATCTATCAATCCCACTACTGGGTATTTATCCAACCAATACAAAAACACTAATTCAAAGGGACACATGCACCCCTATGTTTATAGCAGCATTATTTACAATAGCCAAGATATGGAAGCAGCCCAAGTGTCCATCAATTGATGAATGGATAAAGAAGAGGTGGTATATATACACAATGGAATATTACCTATAAAAAGGAATGAAATCATGCCATTGGCAATGACATGGATGGAGCTAGAAAGTATAATGCTAAGAGAAATAAGTCAGAGAAAGATTAATACTATATGATTTCACTTATAAGTGGAATTTAAGAAACAAAACAAAGGAGCAAAGGGAAAAAGAGAGAGGAAGAAACAGACTCTTAACTATAGAGAACAAACTGATGGTTACCAGAGGGGAGATAGGTGGGTGGATGGGTTAAATAGGTGATGGGGATTAAGGAGTACTCTTGTTGTGATGAACACTGGATGTATGGAATTGTTGAATCACTATATTGTACACCTGAAACTAATATAACACTATATGTTAACTAACTGAAATTAAAATAAAAACTTAAAAAAAGAGAGAAGAAAAAAAATCCCTCCTAGAATTAATAAGCAATTATAGCAAAGTTGCAGGATGAAGGTTAATACACAAAGCTCACTTTTCTATATACCAATAATGAACATGTAGAATTTAAAACATGGCATAATTTACATTAACACCTGAAAAAATTAAATATTTAAGTATCAATATAACTAAATAAGTACAAGATCTATTTAAGGGAAACTATAAAACTCTGATGAATTAAATCAAGGAACTAAATAAATGGGGAGATATTCCATGTTCATGGATAGGAGAACTCAATACTGTCAAGATGTCAGTTCTTCCCAATGTGATCTATGGATTCAACACAATCCCAATCAAGATCCCAGTAAATTATTTTATGGATATTGACAAACTGATTCTAAAGTTTATATGGAAAGGCAAAAGACTCAGATTAGCCAACACAATATTGAAGAAGAAGAAAAAAGTTGGAGGATGATGCTACCTGACTTCAAGATTTACTATAAAGCAATGATTATCTAGACAGCATAATAGTGGTGAAAGAAAAGACAAACAATTCAATAGAACAGAATAGAGAGCCCAGAAATGGACCCCCATAAATAGAGTCAACCGATCTTTGACAAAGAAGGAAAGGCAGTACAATGGAACAAAGACAGTCTCTTCAACAAACTGTCCTGGCAACTGGACATCCACAAGCAAAAAAATAAATCTAGACAAAAACCTTCTGCCCTTCATAAAAATTAATTCAAAATGGATCATAGGCCTAAATGTAAAATGCAAAACTATAAAACTCCTAGGAGATAGCACAGAAGAAAACCTAGATAACTCTGGGTATAGGAACGCCTTTTTAGATACAACACCAAAGACATGAGCCCTGAAAGAAATAACTGATCCTGAACTTGATTAAAATTAAAAACTTCCACTCTTTGAAAGACAATATCAAGAGAATGAGAAGACAAGCCAGGGGCTGGGAGAAAAATATTTGCAAAAGACAGACCTGATAAAGGACCATTAATAATAAGAATCTTAAAACCCAAGAGTAAGGAAACAAACAATTCCATTAAAAAATGGGCCAAAGACCTGAAAAGGCATCTCACCAAAAAAGATACACAGATGACAAATAAACATATGAAAAGATGATCTACATCATATGTCATTGGGAAATGCATATTAATACAATAATTACACATCTATTAGAATGACCAAAATCTGGAACAGTGATGATACCAATTGCTGGGGAGGATATGGAGCATCAAGAACTTTCATACACTGCTGGTATGAATACAAAATGTTACAGACATTTTGGAAGACAACGTGGTGTTCTCTTACAAAATTTAATATATTCTTAACATACGATCCAGCAATTGTGCTTCTTGCCAATTACCCAAAAGAGTTGAAAACATTATGTTCTCACAAAAACCTGCACATGTATGTTCACAGCAGTTTTATTCATAATTGCCAAAACTTGGAAGCAACCAAGATGTCCTCCAGTAAGTGAGTGGATAAATAAACTGTGGTACATCCAAACAATGGTATATCATTCAGCGCTAAAAACATGAGCTATCAAGACATGAAAAGACACGAAGGAACTTTAAATGCACATTAATAAGGGAAAGAAGCCCATCTGAAAAGACTACATACTGTATGATTCCAAGTATATGGCTTCCTGGAAAAGGCAAAACTATAGAGACAATAAAAATATCAGTGATTATGGGGATGCAGGGCAGGAGAGAGATGAAACGGCCGAGTACAGAGGAATTTTATGGCAGTGAAAATACTCGGTATGCTATTACAATGATGGGTATATGTCATTATACATTTGTACAAACCCATATAGACCATACAATACCAAGAGTAACCCTAAACTAAACTATCATGTGTCAATGTAGGTTCATCCCTAGTAACAAATGTAGCATTCTGGTGAGCAATATTGAGAACGGAGGAGGCTGGGAGCACACAGGAAATCTCTGTACCTCCCTCTCAGTGTTGTTGCAAACATAAAACTGCTCTTAAAAAATGAAATCTTGGGCGCCTGGGTGGCTCAGTTGGTTAAGTGACTGCCTTCGGCTCAGGTCATGATCCTGGAGTCCCTGGATCGAGTCACGCATCAGGCTCCCTGCTCGGCAGGGAGTCTGCTTCTCCCTCTGACCCTCCCCCCTCTCATGTACTCGCGCTCTCTCATTCTCTCTCTCTCAAATAAATAAATAAAATCTTTAAAAAAAAAAAATGAAATCTTAAAAAATTATATAATAAATATCTTGAGAAGAAGGGATAAGAAAGAATTGAGAAAGTAAAGGGATTCCTCAGGAGAAGAGATGGTGCCCACCCACTGCAAGAACAGCTGCATTATTCTACCCACTAGTGCAGAAGTTTAACTGCATCTGAGTCATCACAGAGGAAAACTGGATTTCTTTCCTCTTTACCACATAGGAAATACAGGAACTATAATGCATTATTTTATTTATTATGGAAGCTCATAAATTAGGGTTTTTTCTTAATCACTAAACGTCTTAAATTTCCAGGTCAAATTTTCCTCTCTCCCCACCCCAGAATACGTTGCATGTAGTTAATTATTCTGTATTTTCAGATACATTACAAACATGCATATGTAGATGATTCAAACTGACCACAAAATGTTTAAATTTGGGGTGGAGGGAACTGGAGAATTTTGCTCCTTGAGGAAAAAGGTGCTTGGAGAAGAGGAAAGATTGGTTCTGTCATCAATATTTAGATACTCCTTGAGCTAAAAGACTTAACCAAATACAGTGCATCTCAAATTAGTTTCTTTCATGATTTATCTGAGGTACATATGAATAAAACTGGTTAGTGGACTGTCTCACAGACCTATAGTATAAAGTTCCAGCAGACTTAGATAATTCCTAGGCTGTGTATCCCAGCAATCCTGGTTTTTAGTTCCCAACTTTCTAGTGTTCACAAATTTTAATCCTGTATCCAGATAGGTACTTCATCTAAATACCGAAGATAGACATGAATCATCTGTGTAAGTAAAACTTGCCTTATTATGAATATTTTTAAAAGGTAAAGGTATCCAATTTTATTTTTAGATATTTAAATGGAAATGTCTCTGGGAAATCAATCTGCCATGGATTAAAGATTTTATTGTATACTGTACAGGACCCAAATCCTATACTATGGTCACATAAAGTAGATGCTCAATAATGCCCATAAGCCAGAAGAATGCTGGAAGGAGAAAGGCAAAGAAACAGACAAATAGTGTTTGTATAAATTACAGATCAAGATTCCAGTGTAAAGAACCAAAATCTTTTTACCAGATTCCTATCATAGTCTGAAAAAAAGATATCAGATAGGTTTAGATCCGCAAGAATAACTGCCAAGCATGCAACTGTCTCCAAACTTTTAAAATACAATATATACTTTTTTTGTCCCAAGGGAAACTCATACAGAACCTTGTACAGAAAAAATAACTGAAGAGACTGGGTGAGGGTGAGGAGTAAAGGGCCGGAGCCCAACTTGCTGAACCTTTCTGACCCCACCTTAAACTGCACAGAAGCCCTGGGCCTTGGCAGAACCCAGCTAGAAAGCCTCTGCCCAAATGGACACTCAGGCTGAAAGACAATATGTAATTGCAAAACACTAGCATTATGTTTTTAACACTGCAGTAGCAGGTGCCTCGCCTTGGTGGCTCAGTTGGTTAAGCATCTGCCTTCAGCTCAGGTCATGATTTCAGGGTTCTGGGATCGAACCCCACGTCAGGCTCCCCGATGAGCGGGGAATCTGCTTCTCTCTCTCCCTCTGCACCTAACACCGCTCTTGCTATCTCTCTCAAATAAATAAAATCTTTTAGGGGCGCCTGGGTGGCTCAAGGCGGTTGGGCGTCTGCCTTCGGCTCAGGTCATGATCCCAGGGTCCTGGGATCGAGCCCCACATCGGGCTCCCTGCTTGGCGGGGAGCCTGCTTCTCCCTCTCTCTCTGCTGCTCCCCCTGCTTGTGCTCTATCCCTCTCTCTCTCTCAAATAAATAATAAAATCTTAAAAAAAAATTTTTTTTAAATAAAAAATAAAATAAAATCTTTTAAAAAAACAAAAACACTGCAATAGCTATTTAATACTACTTAGTTCAAATCTGTAATCTTAAAGTAAACTCAACATTGAAGTTACAGTTTAACTAAATTCAAGTTTAACCAGTGAGTCTAGATTTGATACTTAAAAACTAACCAACTTCTTAGTTGTGAAGAATCAAGAACATAGCCTTCTTTTATTGACTCACTCTTTCAGTCACATACAGTGTTTAAGCACAGTAGGAAGTACATAATCATTCCAGTACAAATTCTCTATTTTCATTGGCTGGAATTAATACACTCGGCCGGTGCGATCCAATAGGGCAGTCACTAGTGACGGGTGGCCACCGAGCACCTGAACTGCGGCTGGTCTGCACTGAGATGTACGCAAACTGTAAAATACACCCTGGATTTCAAATGCTCAGTTAAAAAAAAAAGAAAGAATGTAAGTGCTGTAATGATATTTTCGGTATACTGAGTTAAATCTATGAATTTCACCTCTTTCTTTTTACCTTTTAAATGTGACTGCTAGAAATTTTTAAGTTACATATAACTCTCATTTTATTTCTATTGAACAGAACTACACCAGAATATTTCAAGAATACCTCTTCCAAGACTAACAGAAACAATCATATAAACTACTTATAAAGTAACAATTATTTCTCTTAAATATCTGGCAATAGACGTATCTTAAGGCTAATATATTTTTGACCCCCCCCCCTTTTTTTTGCAATAACCACTGCCATTAATTTTTTGAACTAGAAACCAGAACTTCCTCTTATTTTTTCTTAGGTTTTAAAAAATGTATTTTTTAAAAGTTAACATGTGCATAAGAGGAAACTGAAAAACACAAGAAGCAAAGAACAAAGTCATCCATAATCACAAGCAGTTTACAGTTTGACTTTTAGGTCCCATGTGTGTATCTACACAAGTAAGCATTTTAATGTAATTAAGATCATACAGTTATGTATCATGCTTTTTTACACACCATGAATATTTACCATTTCAAAATCCTCAAACTATGAGTATTTTGATAACCAAGAATACATTACACCGACCCCATCTGAAAGAAAAAAAAATGTAATCCTGCCTTTCTTGGCGACAAAAATTCCATAAAAGACAAAAATGGCAACAGGCCTCTAGATAAAGATATTGGCAGAGTTACAATTACAATACTGCATTCTCTTAATGTTCAATTAAAACTGAGACATAAAGTAAAAAGAGTACACAATGTATATTGCTTCTAAAAGAATTCATTATCCAATTTATACTATTCAAATATTAGCAGGGAGGTATGTTTCCCTTGAAACACTTAAAGTATTACTATAATACAGCCAAAGAGACGCACACACATTAACAGTTATCATTAAAATGTAAATATGAACACATCTGCATACATCTCTCCCTCTATACTTCCTCCTGCCTCTCTGCAGAACTTCCTCTTATTAATCTAACATGTGACATTCTAACTATTCTGTTGGAATGGGTGGAATTATCTCAACAACACGACTCACAGTAGAGGTATTAAAAGTAAAGAAATAATTTAAAAGGCAATTTATGTCAGGGAGGTGGGCAACGGAAGTGTGAGAGTAGGGAAAGGGCTAGGGGCTGGGGTTGCGGTCAAATCGTTCTCTGGCTTTACAGTCCCTAATCCTGGCGCTTCAAGGGAATGGGTTTCCCAGATAGCGAGATTCCTGAGAACAATGTGATATGAAGCAACAAAGGCTTTTTATTTTCCAAAGGATCCCAGAATGAAGCTATGACCCTGGCAGGATCCGTCTTTATCAACCTCGCCATCAGTGTCAACTCCAAATGAGTCAGTGCGGGCCACAGCCTTACAGCATTTCCACCAGGTAGCAGCTTGAAGAGCCTATTAAGAGACTGGCTCCCAGTGACACCCTCTTAACACTGTCATGTCTATGTCACCATAAACTTTAAACAGTCAGTCTGAGCCAGTTCAATTAACTCTGATAATTCTACCAAGACAACAGATTAACATTTGAGTTAGGATCATCTTTTCTTCATAGGTTGTAACATGGAAAGGATGCTTTAAAAATACTATATTTATACTTATAAATATATATATATAATTGAAAAGTGGATTTAAAACTAACTTGAATGATATCATATAGCTCATCTAAATATTTTTCAAAAGGAAAACATATATTTAATGCAACCTCTATTTTTCTCACATCACATTTACCAACTAAATATTTTATACTCTGTGCTGGCTTAATATTTTAATTGTTTTAATGTTTTAATGTTCTCTAAGAATTTCCTTAATATCTCCTTTCAACACTTGTATATGGGCAAGAGGGAAAGTAGCAGGTGATTCCTTGCCTTCTAAACAGAAAAAACCTTATGTTTTAGTGACTAAACCGATTCTTTTCTATGCATATGTAACCATCATTCTATCATTGCATCTAATAATGTCACGTTGTTTAACAACTGTACTTTTTAATATAATACATTTTAATATTTGATAGAACATCACCCTCACTCTTTTAGAAAATGCTGCTTAGTACCATTCATTTATTCTTTCATAAAAATTTTAGAATCACTCTGTCAAGTTCTTAAAATCTAACAGTCAATAAATTATGAGGATAACCATTCAGGAAAAAAACAAGTTTAGCCCATCAAATACCACATAATAATAATTTTCAGATCAAATATATAAAAAAGAAATTATAAAGCAGAAAAAATCTTGGCTTAGGTAAAGCTTTATAGTATGACACCAAAGATAGAAACCCTACAGAAAAAATTAAGAGAATTAAGCAATTCTAAATAATTGTTTATAAAACAACTGTATTTCCATTAAAACTATTAGGCAAAAATTAATTAAGAGAATTAATTCTAAATAATTGTTTATAAAACAATTGTGTTTCCATTAGAACTATTAGGCAAAAATTAAGGTAAACTAGGAAACACCCAGAAATGCAACAAAACAGCAAAGGGTTAATAATATAGTTAATATAGGAAGACCTATTTCAAAAGTAAAATATAAATATCCTAGAAGAAAAGTGAGCAAAAGACACAAACAATTTATAAAAAATGGAAATGTCTGCAAGTAGATGAAAAAATGACACAACCTAATTCATAATTAAAGAAATGCACATGAAAACAAATAATTATAACCATATTTTTCACCTATCAGATCAACAAAGACAAGCTTAAAAGTAGGGGAAATTAAAAAAAATAATAGTGCCCAATATTGGCAAAGTGTGAGGAAACGGACAATCCGAAATACTGCTGGTGAAAGTCTGGATCAACATAACTTTGGAGAGTACTTTACAATATATATTACAATCTTTAAGAATGTTAAACTACACTGGTACAGCAATTTCACTTCTAGGGCCACTTCCTAAGAATATAAATGGACACATACTCCTAGATGTTTATATAAAGACATTCACCCAAGCACTATTTGCAAGAGTAAAAAAGTAAAAAATTAAATGTTCTATAATAAGGAATTCAATACATAAATTATGGTACATTTAATGGTAGACTGGACTTCTATGCAATCATTATGACTACACATTGGTTGACTTGTCATATTTAAAAAGGAAAATTTTAATCATGAAACTCAAATAAAATATTGTATTATATAGTGCGTAGTGCATCTAAATAATAAGAAAATATTAAATGGCATAAAGAGAGAAATTGACAGTAATACATTTAATAGTAGGGGACTTTAACACCCTATTTACATCAATGAATAGATCATCCAGACAGAAAATCAATAAGGAAACACTGGCCTTAAATGACACATTAGACCAGATGGATTTAACAGATATAAACAAAACATGTCATCCAAAAACTGCAAAATACACACCCTTCTCAAGTGCACATGGAACATTCTCCAGGACAGATCACATGTTAGGCCACAAAACAAACCACAATAAATTCAGCAAGACTGAAATCGTATCAAGCATCTTTTCTGACCACAACAATATGAAAAGAGAAATTGATTACAAGAAGAAAACTGGAAAAAACACAAACATGTGGAAACTAAACAACATGTTACAAACAACTAAGAGGTCAACAAAAAAAATCAAAAAGGAAAAAAATACCTTGAGACAAACGAAAATGGAAACACAATGCAGCAAAAGTAGCTCTAAGAGGGAAGCTCATAAAGATAGAAGCCTACATCAAGAAACAAGAAAAATCTCAAATGAACAATCTAACTTTACACATAAAGGAAATAGGAAAAGAAGAACAAAGCCTAAAGTTAGTAGAAGGAAGAAATAATAAATTAATTAATTAAATAAAATAAATAAATAAATAAAGGAAATAAATGAAACAGAGACTTAAAAAATAGAAAAAAAAATTAAAAAATGAAACTAAAAACTGGTCTTTTGAAAAGATAGAGAAAACTGATAAATCTCTAGCCAGATAGATAAGACAAAAAAGAGAGAAGAAACAAATAAATAAGAGAAGTTACAACTGACACCACAGAAATACAAAGGATCATAAAAGGCTACCACAAATAATTACATGCCAACAAACTGGAAAACCTTTAATGGATAAATTCCTAGAAACACACAACTTTCCAAGATTAAATCACACAGAAATAGAAAATCTGAATCAACCAATAACAAGTAATGAAACTGAATCAGTAATTTTAAAACTCCCAAAATATAAAAGTCCAGAACCAGATAGCTTTACAGGTGAATTCTATAAAACATTTAAAGAAGAGTTAGTACTGGGGCACCTGGGTGGCTCAGTCACTTAAGCATCTGACTTTGGCTCAGGTCGTGATCCTGGGGTCCTGGGTTCGAGCCCCAAGTCAGGCTCTGCACACAGCAGGGAGTCTGCTTGTCCCTCTCCATCTCCCTCTGCCCTTCCCCCCCGCTCATGCTCTCTCTCAAATAAATAAAATCTTTAAAAAGGGGGAGGGGGGTGCCTGGGTGGCTCACTTGGTTAAGCATCTGCCTTCAGCTCAGGTCATGATCCCAGAGTCCTGGCAGATCAAGCCCCGCATCGGGCTTCCTGCTCAGCGGAGACTGCTTCTCCCTCTCCCACTCCCCCTGCTTGTGTTCCCTCTCTCGCTGTGTCTCTCCCTGTCAAACAAATAAATAAAATCTTAAAAAAAAAAAAAGTACCTATCCTTCTCAAATTATTCTAAAATACTGAAGAGTAAGGAAAGCTTCCAAACTCATGAGGCCAGCATTACCCTAATATCAAAACCAAAGACACCACAAAAAAGAAAATTATAAGCTAATATCCCTGATGAACACAGCTGTGAAAAATCCTCAAAAGAATATTAGCAAACTGAATTCAACAATACATTAAAAGGATCATGATCAAGTAGGATTTATTCCAGGAATATAAGGATGGTTCAACATCTGCAAATCAATCAATGTGATACACCACAAAATGAAAGATAAAAATCATATGATCGCCTCCATACTTGCAGAAAAAGCATCTGACAATTCATCATCCATTATGATAAAAACTCTTAACAAACTGGATATAGAGGGAATATACTTCAACATAATAAAGGCCATAAATGACAAATCCACACCTAACTTCACACTCAACAAGCTGATAGCTTTTCTTCAAGATCAAGAATAAGAGAAGGATGCCCACACTCACCACTTTTATTCAACAAAGTATTGGAAGTCCTGGCCACAGCAATTAGGCAAGAAAAAGAAATAAAAGGGTATCAATATTGGAAAGGAAAAAGTAAAACCATCAAAATTTGCAGATGGCATACCATATAGAAAGCCCTAAGACTACAGAAAAAACTGTTAGAACTAATAAATGAATTCAGTAAAGCAGCAGCATACAAAATTAACATACTAACATATTAGTGTATTTCTGTACACTAATAATGAGCTATCAGAAAATTGCAATTACAAAATGATTGCAATTACATTTGCATCAAAAAGAAAAAAACACCTAGGAATAAATTTAACCAAGGAGGTGAAAGATTTGTCCACTGAAAACCATAAGACATTGATGAAAGAAACTGAAAACAACACAAATAAATAAGATATTCCATGCTTATGAACTGGTTAGCTCACTCGGTTAAGCATCTGCCTTCAGCTCAGGTCATGATCCCATTAGAGGGGATCATGGGAAGATTAATTAGAAGAATTAATAGTTAAAATGCCTATCCTACCCAAAGCAATCTACAAATTCAGTGCAATCCCCATCAAAATATCAGTGGCATTTTCCAAAGAACTATAACAAAGAATCCTAATGTTTGAATGGAACTACAAAAGATCCCAAGTTGCCAAAGCAATACTGAGAAAGAACAAAGCTGGAGGTATTGTGCCCCCTAATTTCAAACTATACCACAAAGCTATAGTAATTAACACAGTGTGGTACTGGTATGAAAACAGACATATATTAATGGACTAGAATAAAGACCAGAAATAAGCCCACACTTATATCGTCAATTAATCTATAACAAAGAGACAAGAATAAACAATGGGGAAAAAGAGTCTCTTCAATAAATGATGGGAAAACTAGCTACACGCAAAAGAGTATTAGGTCACTACCTTACACTATATACAAAATTCAAAATGGATTAACTACTTGAACATAAGAACTGAAACCACAAGACTCCTAGAAGAAAACACAGGCAGTAAGCTCTTTGACATCAGTCATAGCAGTATTTTTTTGGACCAGTATCCTGTGGCAAGGGCAACAAAAGTTAAAATAAACAAATGGAATTACATCAAACTGAAAAGGTTTTGCATGATAAAAGAAACTGTAAAGAAAACAAAGAGACAATCTACTGAATGGGAAAAGATTCCTGCAAGTCATACATCTGATAAGGGGCTAAAATCCCGAACATATAAAGAACATACACAAATTAATATCAAAAAAACAAAACCTGATTTAAAAATGGGTAGAAGACATGAACAGACATTTTTCCAAAGACATACAGATGGCCAACAGACACATGAAAAGATGCTCAGCATCACTCATCATCAGGGAGATGCAAATCAGAACCACAATGACGTATCACCTCACACCAGTCAAAATGGCCAGTATCAAAAAGACAAAATAGCGAAAGTATTGGCGAGGATGTGGAGAAAAGGGAGATCTTATACAATGTTGATGGGATTATAAATTGGTGCAGCCACCATAGAAAACAGTCTGGAGGCTCCTCAAAAAATTAAAAATAGAACTATCATATGATGCAGTAATCCCACTTCTGGGTATTTATCTGAAGAAAACAAAAATACCAACTCAAAGAGATATCCACACCCCTATGTTCACTGCCTCACTGCTTTAAATAGCCAAAATATAGAAACAACCCAAGTGTCCATTAATAGATAAATGGATAAAGAAGATGTGGGTATGGGTGCCAGTGTGTGTTTGTATTCGATTATAATGGAATATTACTCTGTCGTAAAAAAAGAATGAAATCTTGCCACTTGTGACAACATGGATGGACCTAGAAGGCATTATACTTAGTGAAATAGGTCAGACAGAGAAAGACAAATACTGTATGATTTCACCTATATGTGGAATCTAGAAACCAAACATATTCCCCCCCAACACACAACAGTGTTTTTCTAGTAAATGTACGTGACTGCAATGTACACTGCATAGAAGCATAGAAAAAGTTGGAAGAAATTTACACCAAAACGTTAATCATGATAGATCTCTAAGCTATGGAATTATGGGTGATTTTATTTAATTCTTGTCTCACTGACATCTTCTCATTTTTCTAAAATGAACATGTATTCTGTAACTTTAATAGCTGATGAAAAGAACTTGAACAAACATAGGACTCAACGATTGAGAAGTTATTGTGAAGTCCACTTGCAGATGTTAAAAAATATATAAGAAAAAAGTTGATATCAAGTTTTTAAAAACTGGGGGAAGTGTGGATGTTGATCTCCATTTATCTAATCTCCCAGATTTTCTCCCTTGACTGTTCAGTGGTGACTCACAGGTCACCAAAATGTAACATGTCAACCTTGACTGGATTCCAATTTGAACATCCAACTGTACAAAGACATAATTTCAGACAACTGGGGAAGTCTGAACAGACTGAATATTAAATTCTGTTAATAAATTATTTATTCTGTTATAATTTTTTGAAGTCCTTATCTGTTGGGAAACATGAAAATTTCTGTGATTTGCTTTGTAATATTCCAGCCAAAGGTAAAAAGTGGGGAAGGATGAAACAAGACTGGCAAAATGAGTTTGTTCGGTACAGTCTTAGCTTTGCAAGTAGAACAAGTTCTAGAGCTCTGTTATGCAATAACATGCACAGAGTTAACATTAATATACTCTTTAAAATGGTTAAGATGGTAAATTTTAATGTGTTTTCTACCACAATAAAAAAAAAAAAAAGGCCTAGCAAAATGATGGTAACTATTAATGCTGGATAACAGCTATCCAGAAATTTATTTAAAAGTTGTTTTTTTTTAATGATGAGCATACAGCACTGCCACATACTGAATCATAGAAAGATTTAATTTTGTTTAGTTTGCTAAGGGGGAAAGAGAAATATAGTCTCAGTAATATTTTTTGAGTTAAGCAGGGAGAGTAGTTTTAAACAAACTATCAGGAGAATAATTCAAATACCCTTAGTAGGGAAAACAAATGTTGGCTTTTTAAAGGCTTCTTATTCTGGCCTATTTCAATCATGGTAAACAAAAATCTCACTTTTACTAGCAATGAAGTTTAATTATGCAAAGCAATCACAATAGTCATTTGAAAAAAGGATTTGCATCAATAATAAGCACACTCCACAGATGAGTAATTGAGAACTAAAAAGTAGGACTTGATTTTCTTTTTTTTCCAATCTGAAGGCTACAATTAGAGTATAACAATATCTTATAGCTATTTATGTTTGCACAGTGCTTTAGCATTCAGGTCAAAAAAACCGTGGTCTAGACATCCAGGATTTTATTGGCCCACTCTGACTGCATAGCTTGCTGCAGCCTAGTAAATAATTTTCTTCCTTGAGGTCGCTGTGGGCCCCCCTGCCATCCTGAGTGGAGTCACTCACAGCAGAGCCATTCACGGTACTTTACTGGCCAGCTGATATTTCAGGAGAATGATTACAAGCCAAAACATTACTGAGAGTTAAAGCAGCAAATAATGCAGATTGTTTGTTTTTTTTTAATTTTTAAAGCTTCCCTTCAGCTCTTTCAACTTATCGAGTAATTCCCTCATTCTATAAAACTGAGATAACTACTAACATTGACAGATTATCATGATATTAAATAGACAACATAGAACCACATATTCTAGATAACTGCCATGTAGAAGAAGCATTGAGACTGTGTCTAGCACACAACAGATGGTCACAAATATTTATTCCCCTCTATGTTCATTTCCTTTTATGTTCTTGGTTTTTAATTGAAAAAGCAAACATAGTATGTTCTAAGAAGAACTATCCCTAAATTAGATATTTTTTGGTTCTGCTTAAGTCACTAGTTCTTCATTTAAAAAAAGATTTTTTTTAAATTTTATTATGTTCTGTCACCATACAATACATCATTAGTTTTTGATGTAGTGATCCACAATTCATTGTTTCCGTATAACACCCAGTGCTCCATGCAGTACGTGCCCTCCTTAATACCCATCACTAGGCTAACCCATCACCGCACCACCCACCCCTCTAAAACCCTCAGATTGTTTCTCAGAGTCCATAGTCTCTCATGGTTCATCTCTCACTCAGATTTCCGCCCCCCCTTCATCTTTCCCCTCCTTCTCCTAATGTCTTCCATGCTATTCCTTATGTTCCACAAATAAGTGAAATCATATGATAATTGACTTTCTCTGCTTGATTTATTTCACTTAGCATAATCTCCTCCAGTCCCATCCATGTTGATGTAAAAGTTGGGTATTCATCCTTTCTGATGGCTGAGTAATATTCCATTGTATATACGGACCACATCTTCTTTATCCATTCATCTGTTGAAGGGCATCTCGGCTCTTTCCACAGTCTGGCTATTGCCGACATTGCTGCTATGAACACTGGGGAGCATATGGTCCTTCTTTTCACTACATCTGTGTCTTTGGGGTAAATACCCAGGAGTGCAATTGCTGGGTCATAGGGTAGCTCTATTTTTAATTTTTTGAGGCACTTCCACACTGTTTTCCAAAGCGGCTGTACCAACTTGCATTCCCACCAACAGTGTAAGAGGGTTCCCCTTTCTCCACAACCTCTCCAACATTTGTTGTTTCTTTCCCTGTCCATTTTTGCCATTCTAACTGGTGTAAGGTGGTATCTCAATGTGGTTTTGATTTGAATTTCCCTGATGGCTAATGATGATGAACATTTTTTCATGTGTCTATTAGCCATTTGTATGTCTTCTTCAGAGAAGTGTCTGTTCATGCCTTCTGCTCGTTTTTTGAACTGATTATTTGTTTTTTGGGTGTTAAGTTTGAGAAGTTCTTTATAAATCTTGGATACCAGCTCTTTATCAGTAGTGTCATTTGCAAATATCTTCTCCCATTCTTTAACTAGAGTTCTAAAAAGTGTTTCTGTTACCACAGAGATATTGCTTTTAGTCAGTACACTTATGAATGCAATGTGAATCTCTTGGTACCTGTAGGCCAACAGGCAGTCAGGCTGAAGCTCCCTGGCTGAGGCATCTCGGCCAAGGTACCCCAGTTACTAGAAATGGAGCAAGACACAGAAGTGGAGCCAAGGCAAAAGCCAGAAACAGCCAGACTAGAGACCCAAAGAAATGGAAAGGGAGACAGAGAAAAAACCGAGGTAGAAAGAGAGAGAAAGGGAGGGACAGAAGGGCAGAAAAAGGGAAGACCAAGATCAGGAGAGTGACATGAGTGTGAGGGTGGAGTGAGCAAGACAGAGAGGGCAAGAGAGAGCACGAGAGAGGAGCGAGCAAGCAAAAGAGTGCGTGGCACAAAGACACGCGTGGACACGACTGTGGACATGAGGGAGCAAACAGGGACTACATTAAGCTAGTGCCAATGCCATCAAGACTTCTCCGCCTCTCATTATTTTAAAATGGCTTAAACCAACCTGAATTATCTCTGATTGTTCAGCCAAAGCCTTCCTCTGTGCCTCCAGAGAAGACACCTGTTGCTGATAAATCAAGCGTTGCTTCTCCCAGTCCAGTGATTTCTGACGAAATTCCTGAAGAGGCAATTAAGGTACTTAACTTGTAAGTGCTTCCCCTTGCAGTCCCTGCTTCCCAGATTCACTTTTAATTTTTTCCCCTCCTCCCTGGGTACACACGCACGTTTCTCCCCAGCAGGAGCCCCATTACTCACTTAGCTGATAGGATTGTAGAGCAATACTAAATTCCTGACATACTGTGCCTCTGGATATCTGTCTTCCTAAATTTAACACACTAATGGTGAAGAGTATGAAACACAGATGCTAAATCCTAGGTTCGTGATGATTTTCATAGATTTGCTGCCACCTAAAGGTTGTTATCGTTGTTAGTGATTTTTCAGAAAACTGATCTTAAGAGAACTAAAATCTCAAAATATGATTATGGGGAGATCCCACTACCCAAATTCTTGATATCCAAACCCAGAAATTGAACAGATCAAATAAATTTTCAGATGAGTCCCTGGGTAGGCCAATTCTTACTTCTAGTATCTGAAATTCAGGAACAAAATAAATTCAGATAATGTAATACCCTTTGATATCCAAATTTTTACTATCTCAACAGAAGAACTGCAAAGACTTGAATTACAAGGGGATATCTGTACTAAATTCTAACAGATATTTCTAACCCAAAGCCAAACAGTCAAATTTCATGATGGATCACTTCCAGTTGATAAGAAAATGAGCCCAATATTTATGAAAATGGGGCAAATCAAAGGGATTTCTATCGCTGTCCTCCAGGATCCTCAACTCCAGCAGTCTCAAACTAGTTTGGGATAATCACTGTTAACCAGCTTTCTGAAAGTCACTCACTCATTCATTCTCCAAAAATGCCAGGAACTGTTCTAAGTGGTGAGGCTACAATAGTTAACAAAACAAAAAGTCAAGCCCAACTCAACTGGCAATAGGCAACACATTCATTGTATAATACATTAGATGATCAAACCTGTTTTGCAGAAAACGGAGCACAGAGTGCTCAGAGATGGGGGTTGCAATTTTAAAAAGGGATGGCATTTAAGTAAACTCCCAGGGAAATGGGGATGAAGTTATACTATTCTGGGAAGGGAAAGGCAAGTACAAAGGCTTGAAGTGGAAGCATCCTGGTACATTTAAGGGTAAGCAAGAAGGCTGGTGTGGCTCAAATGGAGTAAAGGGAAAAGCAGGTAAAGAAAGGTCAGTTAACAAGGAGTGAGACTATGTAGGTCATCAGGATAACTTTGGCTTTTAAGAGAAGGTACTGGAAGGTTTTTGTAAAGGAGAGGACATGCTTTGACTTACAACAGAATCATTCTGGCTGCTGTGTGGAAAAAAGAGAAGTCGAGGGTCACGCTAAGGCTTTCAGCTTGAAAAGTTGAGGAATGGGGTTGCCATTAAACAGGAATGGTGTTGGGAGATGGGGAAGAGAAAACCAGGAAGTTTATTTTGGATGTGTCAAGTTTGACACGGGTTTAGACATTAAGGTGGAGCTGTGAAACAGCTGAAACAGGCAGTTGGAAATTATTCTGTAGCAAAAAGGACAAATCAAGACTGGATATATATATGTGGGAATTATCAACATATATACAGTGCTAAAAACTATGAGACTGAATGATATCACTAAGGGAGTGAGCATAGATACAAAAAAGAAGAGGTCCAATGATACAACACCTAGGGTATTCCAGTGTTAAAAGGTTGGGGAGCAAAAGAGATTGAGAAGGAGTAGCTAACAAGGTAGGAGAAAGCCCAGGAAAGCGTGGTTGTTCTCTAAGTCAAATCAAGAAAGTGTTTTAAGGTGGAACTCATTGGTGACCTACATGTAAATAGCTTCCAGAGAGTGACGGGGCAAAATCTTTACTGAGTGGATGCAAGAAAATGGACAAAAAGGAACTGGAGACAGGTACAGATGCCTAAAGTTTAGTTATAAAATGAAGGAAAAAAATGGGGCAGCATCCAGAGGAAGAGAGAGGTCAAGAGAGGATATTTAAGAGGGGAGAAATCTGGATGGTGGTGGAAAACATCCAGTAGGGAGGAAGGGAGGAAGCAGAAAAGAGAATGGCTGGAGCCATGTCTTAGGTAGGGGCTGGGGAGAGTATGGACAGTTCCACCAGCAGGAAGGCAGAGTATATGGACACAGATGCAAATAGTTGGGCAGACCCAGTGTTGGAAGTCTGTGAAAATTCTCTTCTTATTGCTTCCATTTTCTCAATGAAATGGAAAGCAAGATCATCACCCAATGGCGAGAATGTGGGGGAAAGTGTTGAAAGTTTGAGAAAAGAGAAAGTATAAAACAGACATTATGGCAAGTAGCAAAGTGAGGGAAAATGTAGTATGATTCTAGAAAGCATGAGAAACTCTTTGAGGTTAATGACCATGAATTTAAAATGAGGCCAATCAGCATGATTATGTTTTTCTCCAGCCATGTTCTGTTAAACATGGCAAGTAGAGAGCGGGCAGAAAGCTGGATTTAACTAGAGTTATGGTTTTGCCAAGCAAATATGATGAAGGAAGAAAGGGACACAAGAGTTGAAGGGGAATGTAAGGAATGTAACCACAGTATTTAAGCTGTGTAAGGACTGACGCGTGAGGACATGAGGTAGCTATCCAGCAGTGAAAAGGTGTCAGAATTCAATCACTTGGGGATGGGGTCAAGTGATTATTGACAGTCAAGAGATTAGTGAGACTAAAGGGAATGAGCTGAAAAGAGAAGGATGGTAGTTAAAGAATGAGATGATTAAAAATGTGATTCCAGGAAGGTTGTAAGTTTGGTAATGATGACACCCAAGGAATGGCAGTGGGAATGGGTAGATGAGACAAGGAGGAGATCAAGATGTCTGTGGAGGACACCTAGGAATTCAAAGAGCAGGGTATTATAAGCATCATCCCTGTGGATACTGAAATCCTCAAGAATTATGACAAGTGTAACACTGGAGAGAGTGACAATGCCCTGGGAGCTGAAACCTCTGGGCCAGGAAGTAACTCGGGGATCAGAAGATGGCTACTTTGGTTGTATGTATACTGGTTGCGGGGTACAGGCTGATGACATGAAAATCAAAGATGAGGTTCTGAGGTAGAAATAAAAGAGAATGAAAATGAGCGGCAAGAGGAAGATGAGGGGTTTAGGAGAAAAAAGCGCAGATGTCACAGAAGATGGCTGGAGAGAAAGCGGTAGCATAGCCCTCGGAGTCTGAGCTCTTCAGATGGATCAAAACAGTAAGATGTAAAAGAACATTAAATACAGAAATTACAATGCTAAGTTGTAATAATGACATTTTTGTGGGTGAAAGGTCGCCCTGACAAATTGTAAGCAATCATAGAGAGATGTTGAACGATGTTTCTCAAATTGCAAGCAGCCAGGGGAGGTGGATAAAATGCATATTCCTAGGTCCCATGTCATACTACTGGAGCAGAATCTCTGACAGCCTAAACAGGACCTCAGGAAGTCTTAGGTACACTGGAGAACCAATGGCATGGACAGAGGAGGGGAGTGGCAGATGCAAGGGAAAAGAGTGACAGCCCTGCACTGTTGCTTCATCCACCTTGGGCAGTGTTAACTCGCCGCCTCTGGTAAGTCATGTGGGAATCAACACACAATAACCACAGAGTTATTCAGCCTTAATAAAAACAAAGTCAGCAAAGAGGGGGGTAAATGGCTTACTACATCTAAATGGGAACTGAGGATAAACAACCTGATATGCACAGTACTCTGTACAAAAAGCCATGTACTTTCAACATTTACTAAGCCCCAACTCTGTTAGGTGATAAATAAGACAAGGACACTGCCCATGGAGGACTGCTAGGAACTGGTGGTCAATATTTCTCAATATTGGCATTCTGGGTACAATAATTCTTCCTGTGTGGAATGGTCCTGGGCATGTTTAGTGTCCCTAGTTCCTATCCCCTCAACACCAGTTTCACTCCCAGTCATTTGAACAACCAAAGCAATGTCTCCATATATTTCCAGATGCCCTCAAAGGGTGGTACTGCCCTACTGAGAACTACTGAGAACGAGTAACCCCATCAACCCCAGGAGACCAGGTGATGACAGGATGTACCTCTGAAATAGCTCCAGGGCAGTCCTGGAGATGGCAGAAAATTGGTTTCAGAACTAGTACTATTAGAAACAGCACCTTCCTACAGTGAGGTTGACAACCACTATGAAGAAATTATTACTATGAACATACCTCTATTTTTCCAGTTAACCTCTCAATTTCAGACCGATCTTCCCTGTGATTTTTGGCATTTCCTCTGAAGTCCCTTACATGCTTTTTCTGTAGTTTTTCATAGCTTCTCTTCAGTCTGCCTAACTGTAGACACAGTTATTTCTAGACTTAAAATTTAAGAATTTGTAAACAGTGGTGGTGGAACAAATTGGTATCATGAAAGCAAGAGCAGTGCTAAACAGTACTATCGAAAATAGACTGAACATGTTAGATTTGCAAATTAAAACAATTCAAACCTGCATATAAAAAATAAACACTAGAAGAGAAAGATACTGCATCGAAGAAAAAAATTGAGGGAAAGATACTCTTTAAACAAAACTTTATTATTACAGTGGCCTTGCACTTAAGAATCCCATAAACTAACCCATGATAAAAGCAGCAAATAAAAACTCCTTTCCTCTGTAGTTCTTGAGCCATTCTCCTGTGGAACACTGATATTCAATAAGCAGGAGAGGAGTTTTTTGGAATAAAGTAAAAAAAAAAAAAAAAAAAAAAGCGGTTTTTTTTTCCCAATCTGAAGAATAATATTGAGTTGCTAGAATTCTTACTTTTCTTATTTATCCCAAAATGCTTCTGAATATATTGGATTCTCCATTATTTAAAATCTAGTAACTGATTTAACTCAAAATTAAGATATTTAATATAGGTTCCTGGTATCAATATTTCATAGTATTATACAAAAACAGCTTTATTTCTTTCAGGTACTCAACTGAGAAACACATTTTAGAATCCCTGTTTGGATAGTACCAAACGTATAATTCGACAAGTCTCTTTTGCCTGAATTTAAAGAACAGAGAAATAGATTTCTACCCCTGTATCTCCCATGGATTATATACTTCCCACTTTATCAAGTAGAAACAGGCACATTAACAAAATTCTAATGGTTAAAGAGACAGAATTATACAACACATAATAGAATTAAAATCTCACTTCTTCATGTAGTTTCTTTAACTCCTGCTTATAGTCCATGGCCATCTCTTGTTTGACTTTTTCATGTTCGTCTACCTGTTGACGCAACATTACAACCTAGAAGCAAAAAGGTGGTAGTATTTTTCATTATTGGCATTGAAACAATATCTCTGAAACATAAAAATAGGAAATAATCTTCATGCTTTTCCATAAAAACAAGTTCTCAACTATATATTGTAATACCCCACTTCTTAGGAAGTCAAACATCTAATTATTTAATAACCTTTCTAAAATTTCTAGGTTTAGATGAAAACTTGCTCTGTTGGATTTATTCTCCCCAACAATTTTTATTAAAAAAAACTCATAAAAAAATTAAGATATACAACATTATAACAACCTTGGAAACTAAGATACTGAACAAAAAGTCAGTGAAGCTTCAAGAAAAAAATTATATAAATTAAAGTACAGAATAGTAATGTCAGATGGAAAGACAGCAAGAGACTTGAAACTGCTTAACCATTTACCTCACTTCAGAGAAATCAGTTCCACCAACCAGAGTAAGGACATTATCCTAACCCATTTTTCAATGGTTTGATACCAGCCACAGCTGGTTCATGACCAGCCCTCACCTCCATCAATATCCATTAGTCTTTCTCTACGTCTCTCCATAACTGGTTAGAATTTCATCTATTAATAAGTAAGGAGGGAGAGGGAGAATGGGGAACACTAGGTAATAATCACAATACAGAATGGCAATTTCAAAAACAAAACAAACAAGAAACAGATCTCAAAACTTCTCATCATTCACCTATATGTGGACTCTAAAAAACAAAACAAACAAAACAAAACAGAAATAGATTCATAAATACAGAGAACTGGTAGTTGCCAGAAGTGAGGAAGGCAGGGGGATGGGCAAAATAGATGAAGGGAATTAAGAGCTACAAACTTTCAATTATAAAATAAATAACTCTCAAGGATAAAAAGTACAACATAGAGAATATAGTCAATAATACTATAATAACTTTGTATGGTGACAATGGTAACTATACTTATGGTGAGCATTTCATAATGTATATAAATAACAAATCACTATGTTGTATACCTGAAACTAATATAATATTGTATGTATTAATTTAAAATAAAATAAAAACTATCAATCACCAAATACCTTAGCACTCATATTCTAATAAGTAATATCAATAAAGGAGAAAATAGAGGCATCTAAATCTTTGGGGCAATAAAAGTTCTCATCACACACACAAAAGTTTTGTAAGTACATATGGTGACAGATGGTAGCTAGACTTACTGTGGTGATCACTTCACAATAAATACAAAAGCTGAATCATTACATTGTACACCTGAAACTAATATAATGTTTTATCTCAATTAAAAAAAAAAAAAAAACAGAAGTGGCGCCTGGGTGGCTCAGTTGTTAAGCATCTGCCTTTGGCTCAGGTCATCCCAGGGTCTGGGATCTAGCCCCGCATCGGGCTCCTTGCTCAGCAGGAAGCCTGCTTCTCCCTCTCCCACTCCCCCTGCTTATGTTCCCTCTCTCGCTGTGTCTCTGTCAAATACATAAATAAAATCTTTTAAAAAAAGAAAAAAGACTTCTAAAAAAAACCAAAATTCTTATAAGAACAATTCAATTTTGCTGTATCTTTATAAACACCAAATAATTGAGTTTAATTATTTTTACCCAATTGGACAATTTTCATCTTTTAATTAGGCTATTGTATGCAATTACATTTAATAGACCTACAAGGTGCCCCCCATTATCTGAAAGTAGAGTGTTCCTATGAAACCTTTTGCAAGTCAAAATGGCTACAGCAAAGAAGCAATGATCATTTCATAAAAGTAAAAATCTTCTTCAGATTTCTTTCAGCTAGCGAAAACAAGTACTGATAAGTCTTTCGTAAAAGCAAAGTGGTGTAAGGCGACCTTTCAGATAGCAGGAGAAAGCTCCATCTGGATTTAAATCTCTCATCTTATTAAGTGCAATGTGTACTTAATAAGCTATATGATCCATTTTTCTCACTTTTCTTGCCTTCTTTGGAAATGATAACTTCTTATCATTTCATTTTTCTCCTGGATTGTAAAATATATACTCCAATAATATATCAATATATACTTTTAATAGTTCTCTCGAGATTAAAACATGGGTTTGCAACTTAACAAATGTATTGTTAATTAGTCATTTTACCCATTCCCAGGCAACCCAAGGACTACAGAAATACTTTAATTCCATTTATCCCCCAGCCAGACTTAAATGCCATTATAATTCTACATATGTTAAACTGAAAAGGCCTACTGTTGTTATATACAGTCAATATTCACTTAGATTTACCCAAGTATTTACTGTTGCCTTTCATTTCTTCCTTTATCTCTTGACCTTCCATTTGAGATCATTTTCCTTCTGCCTGAAGAATATGTAGTATTTCCTTGGTGTGGGTCTGCCAATGACAAATTCTCTGAATTTTTATTGATCTGAAAATGTCTTTATTTCATCTTTACTCTGGGTATAGATTTTTGGTTTGGCAGGGGGGAAAAAGTCATTTCTTTGTAAGGATCATTCTATTGTCTTCTGGCTTTCACTGTTTTAGCAGACAAGTCAGCTGTTTGGAGCTGTTTGGAGATAATCTTTTTTTCTTGTTAATCTTTTTTTTCCTTGATTGTTTTCAGACTTCCTCTTTGTTTTTAGCTTTCAACCTAGGTAAATATTTCTTTTTATTTATCTTGCTTGAGATTCTCAGACTCCTTAAATACATGGCCTTCTTCACTTTTGGCAAAATCTTAAGTTAATTTATCTTCAAATATTGCTTCTACCCATTCGCACTTTTTTCTCCTTCAGGGATTCCAAAAACACTCATATTAACCTTCTCACTGCATTTTCTTTCTCTTATCTTTCCTTTGTATTTTCCATCATTTGTCCATGTTTTATTCTAAACATTTTCTTTTGACCTATCTTCAAGTTCATTAATTATATTTTAAAATTTAAGGCCTTAATTTCAGTTACTTTACTTTTCAATATTATAATTTCCATTCATTTCACTTTATTTATGGTTTTCCACTCTTTCTTAAAGCGCTCAATCTTATCTTTTATCCCCTTGACCACAGTGAACACAGCTATTGCAAAGTCGGAGCATGGTAATGCCAGTATCTGGATTTGCCATGGGTCTGTTTCTATCTTCTGTTGCTTCTGCCTTTTTGCATTTTTGTTGTTCATCCTTCTGTGTCAGGGGTTACTTTCTGAGTGGGTATCAAGCACTGTATTTGCAAAATTATTTGAAGAAATAATTTAAGCCCCAGAATGGTGTTTTTTTCCTCCCTTTGGAGAAAATTTAAGCTTGCTTTTTCCAGGTTCCTGGAAGCCTTTGCACTTTGGAGATGCCTAGGCAGTGGCACTAAGATCACCTTATGCTGATTTCAGAAATTTCAATGTCTGTGGCTGAGTGGCAATTTCAAGAGGGCCTGTTCTATATCCAGCCCATCCTTCCTCATAGGGTGCTGCCTTTCGAGGTCCCAATCCAAAGTGAGGAGGGGTTCAGAGCTGCCTGGGACACCAAATCTTTCATTCTCTTAGCACTCTGAAGTTATAAAAAAACCCATTTAGTCTCTATCCTCTGAGCTACCTTCTCTAGTTTCAGCTAATAACTGCCCCAAGCCCCAGGCTCCTCCCTCAATCTCTAGCCAGCAGAGATCCTGGCCTGGTAAATTCTTCACTAGCTTGTTTAACACTCTACTTCAAGCAGACTTTTTTTTTTTTTTTAATTTAGTTTACCTAGTTGGTCTCAGTGGGTGGGCTGGTCCAAAATAACTAGTCCGTCCTTACCAGATGTTAAAGTCTGAAAGATTCATATTTAACTAAAAACATACTGAGTAAAATTTACTTTGAAAGCAGAATTCTACAGCCAATCAAACTTTCAATCAATGTTTTATACATATAAGATCTCAAAAGTATGTTCTATCAAAAATGGAGAAATAAAGATGACAGAATACAAAGAGACAAAAAGGAGAAAAGCATAGAAAACTCCAGAATAATAGTGAAGGGAGCTGCCAAAAGGACAGCTATCCAGCTAACCTAGAGAATAGTTTATCCTTATTTGAGAATGGCAAGCTCCACAAAAGAGAAAAAATAAAAGAAGGAGAAGAAATGGATAGATTACCTGATATATCTGAAGATACAGAGAAGACTTACACTTGTGTCAGAGAGTTTGGGAAGAATCAGTGGTAGGTACATTTTTAAAAAGCATCTGAGGGCGCCTGGGTGGCTCAGTTGGTTAAGCAACTGCCTTTGGCTCAGGTCCTGATCCTGGAGTCTCAGGATCGAGTCCTGCCTCGGGCTCCCTACTCAGCAGGAAGTCTGCTTCTCCCTCTGACCCTCCCCCCCCCCCATCCCCTCCCTCTCTTTCAAATAAAAAAAAACTTTAAAAAAAAAAAAAAAAAAAAGCAAATGAAAATGAGATAATTATTAATTCCCAGGAAAACAAAAAATTGTATAAGAAGTTTATCATTATACTATCTGACTCAATGTGAATAATATTTACCATCTTAATGATGTAAATACTAAATATTGATCTAACCAAAAATTAAGATCTATAATCCTGGCAGGATAAGGGGATGAAAATTGTATGTAAAAGACCAAAACTCTTATCTCTCATAGTAGCAAGTCATTAGATAAATAGCTAAAACTGAAAATTAAGAAAAATCAGTATTGAATGCCACTTAGAAACATGGGGAAAATACCAAAAGAAAGAATTAAAGGCATTGAAATGACCTCTTCAGAGAAGCCAGAATCCCAGCTTCGGAAGGGTGGGCAGGTGATTACTGTTTTTTCTTACCAGCCTTACAGAATCATTTTTCTTTTTACTTACTACACGTGGCAAGCATAAATATTAAATGTAAAGATAAGATTGCTTAACTTTATTTCTGTTCCAAAGTCCGGTTCATAATGTGCACTCACCAATACTGAAATTTCTTAAAGAAAAAAGGAGAAAAAAAGAGGCTAAATGCTGAGAGTGAGGAATGGCATTGGGCAGAGAAATGGGAGCCAAGGTTTGAAACTGTCAGTATGGGTGACAGAAGAAAGAGCTAAAATAACAGATCGTTTGAGATACAATTGAGTTTTCAAAGAACTTTCTTAAATAGTAACTCACTCTTCATAACAACCCTGGGACATAGACATTATATCCCAATTTTACACATGATGAAACAGGCTCAGAGAGGTTAGACTATTTGTCCAAGGCCAGTCAGCAGAAAAGAGGTAGAGCCAGGACTCCAAATTCCTTACTCATTTCATCAGGTCAACCTGCTCTGCATGGCATTACGAGTTATCACCAGCAGAAATGGCCATGAAAACCAACCCAAGCCCAACAATGTAATCAGAAAACACCTAAAGTATTCAATTACAAAATGAATTGTTTATGCTAGTACTCCTGCAAGCATGATCGGCACACAGGCTGGAGCTGGTCACTACAGCAATCCAGCACAAGGTAAGGAGCTTGAGGCAGAATGTGAAGCAATGACCTCACCAAACACACTGTTCCGTGCAGCTGGCATTTTTTATGTAGCAAAGCTTTCTAGGATGCAATATACTGATTTACATTCTGCTGAAAGCTTTCCATCTCACCACGGACTGTCATTTGAGTGGCACTGGTTCATACCACAGAGCTGCTTCTAGGCCTGTAACTTTCAAACAAATAAGAATGACAAAAACTTAAAGCTCTATTTTCTAACTCTTACATAAAAGTAGATTATGAATGTGTTAATACCAACACAATTTCACAGAAGAGCTCTGTGGGATAGATTCCCATTACTAGCGTTTGGTAAAAGCACTTTACTTCTAGAAACTTAATCAACTTTCAGCAACCCAATCAATGAAGCAGTAAATTGACCAGACAGCTACAATTCTAAATTTCTTTTATGTCCCCAGGCCAAAATTGTAATCTTCAGATCCTTACCATGGAACCTATCCATTCAATCCCTTTAATTTCTTTTTAAGGTATTAAGTAATGGCAGTAATGACCTTGACATCAAAACTAAGCTACAGGAATAAGTTTAAACAGCCCCAGAGTGACTCAATATTCTCATAATCACACATATGGGAATTTCTTTAATAGGTTTCTAACAAAATAAACAACTTAGATATCTATATACACATACAGTGTTTTTCTTAGCTAGGAAACCACAATCACTTTAACTTACTAAACAAAACTACTTTTGTTTTGCCCCAGGAAAAATAAAGAAGGGTAGCTATAGTAGCTTACCAGACAAGGAGCATTGACCTTCCCTAAATTACAATGTTTAAAAAATCAAATATGGGGGCGCCTGGGTGGCTCAGTTGGTTAAGCCACTGCCTTCAGCTCAGGTCATGATCCTGGAGTCCCGGGATAGAGTCCCACATCGGGCTCCCTGCTCAGCGGGGAGCCTGCTTCGCCCTCTGACCCTCCCCCCCTCATGCTCTCTCTATCTCATTCTCTCTCTCAAATAAATAAATAAAATCTT
Organism: Phoca vitulina; assembly: GCF_004348235.1. Classification (NCBI taxonomy): domain Eukaryota; kingdom Metazoa; phylum Chordata; class Mammalia; order Carnivora; family Phocidae; genus Phoca; species Phoca vitulina. The sequence goes on from NW_022589713.1 coordinate 22,091,348, forward strand.
TAAAAAAAAATCAAATATGATTATCATTCCATGTACTTTTTTACCACCTTCTACATCTGCGCATGAGGTATAATTTTAAAATACATTCTTTTTTTTTTTTAAGATTTTATTTATTCATTTGAGACAGAGAGATACAGAGAGTGAGAGCATGAGCAGGGAGAGAGGCAGAAGCAGGCTCCTTGCTGAGCCAGGAGCCCGATGTAGGGCTCGATCCCAGGACCCTGGGATCATGACCTGAGCCGAAGGCAGATGCTTAACTATCTGAGCCACCCAGGTGCCTCTTAAAATACATTCTTAAAGGTCTATTCAAATTTTAAAATAAATTCCACTTTAGCAAATGGCATTCACAGAAAACTGAATTTGACGTGGCCAATTTTACTCTGTACTGCTTTGTCCCAAAGTGCAAATGGCCAGCCACTGAGAGATTCCCTTGACAAGCATAAAACACTTTTTATCAAGCCTAATTCTTTCCTTGTTACATGAAACATTTCTAAAATGACACTCTTGCTAAGTGTCATCAAAAGAATCACAATGTCAGTGTGTATATTCGCGGAAGTGTTCCCAAGTAAGCTAAGTAACAGCACTAATATGTGGTGATCCTACTGGTAGGAAAGTCCAGCAGAGTGGGGCTTGGGACCAGGGCTTCCCTACTTTTCCAGTCCTCACATGGACATTCATACCAGACATTTAGAAGCAATTCTTGGGCTTAGAAGTGCTTTGTGCTTCCCTTCCAACATTCCATGTTCTTCTTTTTACTGTACCAGCTAAACTGTGAGAAATCAATCAGCATATTAGTCGATTTTTCCCCCAAATCACCAATAACTAGTGGTGGTGGGATTCCAAGTAATTTTTATTTTTCTCTTTTCTTTCTTTTCCCCTGATTTTGAACAAGGGCAAATAAAAAATTTTTAAAGGGTTTTCTGAATTTTGTTTTTAAATAGAACCCAAAGAGGCAAATTACTGAATTTTGGGCTTAACTTTTTTACTCTAGCCATACAATGAGGCCAAAAACAACGTACATTAAATTCAGTCAATGTTAATACAGGCATGTAATAGGATGACGGCTAGACAAAGTTCGTGTAACACCCTTTACATTTTCTTAAAGAAGTTATGTATTGTATGTGAACAAGGTAATATGATCCTTGAAATAAATATTAATATTCTTATGTGTTTTCACAACGAATTCTTCTCCTAAAAGAAACCACGAGAATTAAAAGATAATACAGAAACTAACTTGACACACAAATGCTTTCTTCAACAAATATTTAAGAAACATACTTAGAAATGCAAACTGGTGTAGCCACTCTGGAAAACAGTATGGAGGTTCCTCGAAAAGTTAAAAATAAAGCTACCCTATGACCCAGCAATTGCACTAGTAGCTATTTATCCAAAGAATACAAACATAGTGATTCAAAGGGGCACATGCACTCCAACGTTTAGAGCAGCAACGTCCACAAGAGCCAAAATAGGGAAAGAGCCCAGATGTCCACTGACAGATGACTGGATAAAGAAGATGTGGTATACACACACACACACACACACACACACACACTCAATGGAGTATTACTCAGCCATCAAGAAGAATGAAATCTTGCCATTTGCAACAATGTGGATGGAACTAGAGGGTATTATACTAAGCAAAATAAGTCAGTCAGAGAAAGACAAATACCATATGATTTCACTCATATGTGGAATTTAAGAAACAAAACAGATAAAAATAGGGGAAGGGAAGAAAAAAAATAAGATGAAAATTGAGAGGGAGGCAAATCATGAGAGACTCTTAACTCTAGGAAACAAACTGAGGGTTGCTGGAGGGGAGGGGGAGTGGCTGATAGGGTAATTGGATGATGGGCTTTAAGGCAGGCACGTGATGTAATGAGCACTGGGTGTTATATGCAACTGATGAATCACTAAATTCTACCCCTGAAACTAGTAATACAGTACATATTAACTAAATTGATTTTAAATAAAGAATTTTTTTAAAAAGAAACATATTTAATATAAAAGCCAAGATCAAAATATCAAAAAGAGGAGTGAATCAACAGCTTTACCTCTTTGTGTTTCATATCCAACTGACCCCTAAGGGCCTTAAGTTCTCGTTCACGGATGTCCAGGCAAGTTTCGAGAGCATGTGTCTGCCCTTCCCATTCAGATTTTTTATGAGCCACCATTATGTCAATCTGTTTCATGAGCTCTTGTAGTTCTGCTTCACAGGATGTCAAAAATCCCCTGTAAATAAGAACATATGCCCATGACTTTTTCTCTTTCACATGTAAAAATATAGCAGATGTAAACCCAGCTGAGGTGGAACGATGTCAGTAAAGAAATTATTAGAGACAAAGAAAAGGATTTCTGCGCTTTTCCCTTTAACATTCATATTAAGGTGATTACTTATTCCACTGCATACTTGACCTTCCTCTAATAGCCAACCCTGAAGCCTAAGTCATTTGGTCAAACACAAGACTGATGTTTAAGTCCAGCTTGTGAGCGAGGCTTCCACAACCAACAAATAGCTCTTTTGTAATGTTTTAGGAATACTCTCAGGAAAAATCCAGGCAAGCTTGTCACGTTTTTAGCTAACCAAAATAAAAAGCCTTTGAAGTGAGTAGCTTATTGGGGAAAATGACAATACAATTTTAAGAGCTGTTTCAAGAGCCAGATTTATTTCAACTATTTCTTCCCAACTTATTATTAGAAACTTACTGCAACGGACCTTATTGTAAACTGCCTGAGGTCCTTCACAGTTACAAGAGATGCCAGATATCTCAGAGGCAGGAAAAGAAGCAAACATAGATGTACTGGATTCAAATAGGCTTCCAGAAATGGCCACAGAAAGCTGTAGCTAGGAAGGCTTAAATACTTTTTTATAAAAGCATTTGTTCTTAGTGTACAAAACTTCTGAACTTCTACTTTTGCTTTTGAAGAGGAGAAAATTCAGAGTGGGATGAAAGCAAGCAGCAAGCCGTTGCTGAGATGAGGCAAACACCCCAAAGAGAGATGCTGTCCAAAGACATGACATGGATCAGCTGAGCTTCCATTTAGCACTTTTGCCTCTATACCCAAAGCATAAAATGGTCAGAGGCATAACTTGGATATGCTTTTTAAACTCAGTGAGAAGCTTAAGGTCAAAAGCTAACTTACCCTTCATGTCCCCGATTTTGTATTCCTTCCAACAAAGCCTCCATCACCAAATCCCCTTTGTTTTGGCAACTGGGAAAGCAAAAAAAAAAAAAAATCAGTCAGGAGAAAATACATTGTAAGTCCTAACATTCCAACTTACAAACCTAAGAATGTGAAAGCATACAATAACAAATAACAATGAGAAAATGCAGCACTTCTTAGGATGACTGCAGAAGCAGTCAAGGAACATCACTTCAAGAAATATTCAAACCAAATACATTTCAGGCTAAAAGAAAATAACTTTTAATGATCTGAATTGCTGCTGATACTCTCCCCACATGATAGAGATCATACCTCATTGTTGTACCCCTGTGAACCAAGAGGGCTAGAAGCAGAGAGACACTGACAGAAAGCCTTCACAAAATGAGGGGAAGTAATTAGGGGTCACATATGTCAGAGGAAAAGTAGATCTTTTTTTTTTTTTTTTAAGAGACATTATAAAAAGGTTAAATGCCCTGAGCTTGAACTCTTCGGTCCATCATGGGAGATCTTACCCACACCCTTCAGATGACAGGCCTGTGAAGCTTCCTAGAACACTCTCCCTTCCCTCAAAGGCAACTATATGGGCCCTCCCTCCTCTACTTCCCCACTGCTAGTCTTTAACAGGTTCTTTCACAGGAGTTACACCACCCTGGGAATGAGGTTTTTGCACATCCTTTTTCCTTACTATTCTAAATCTAATTTTATTCACCTCCGCAGCTCGAGAGAGCGTAGTGTAGCGTTTCAGTATGGTACATGTTAGATGTTTCTGACTGAACTTATCACAATTCCCCTCCCTTTTCCCTCTCCTTTTGTGCAAGCTGGTCACAGAGAAGCATCTAGTAGAGAAAGAAGGGAAGGAGACAGAACAGATGCCATAGAAAGGGAAAGACACATCATAAAGAAAGGAAGGTGAGGAGGAGAGGTAAAAGATTACCCTTCAATTCAGAAGTGCCAATGAGAAGTACCTGTTGGTGGTTTCTCACCTCTACAAAATGTTAACCAATGTCAAACTACTTCTCACTCCTGGGACACTGTTTTTTCCTTAAGCCTTCAAAGGCTCAGCCCTGAATTAGTCTTTAGGTAATTCTGAAAAGCTGTGGTGGGAGGTTCTACCCCTTTGTCCTAATGCCTCGTGTAAAAATTACAATGCTCTGGAAGGGGATTCCTTCATTTAACAGAGAATTCAGTGTCGTACTAACCACCAGATACATAGTGATGAAAGACATGCTCCTTTTCAAGGATTTAATAATCCAGTATGGGAAAGAAAAAATTAACCCAAAATGTTCCCCCAAGTATAATAAATGTAGTGACAGAGGTGAGGACAGGGTGTCCTGGAGACACAGAGGAGAATGGAAGACTGGAAAATACAACTACTGCATGCTATTTGCATCCATTTCTGAAGTTACTAACAGAAGTATTTAACTATTTATGCACAAATATGGCAGAGAGGCTTTTTCTCCAGTTGGCTTACCCTTCACATTACACCAACATTAAATAAATTAAAACCTAAAGAAAGAGGTTTTCATGTTCTAATCCACTTTCTTTCAAACCATGATATGGTCAATTACAGCACAGTCTAGATTCCATGTCTTATTCCACTCTGGGGACCTGCCAGGCAGGGCCCAGTTCACACAGTACCATGTGGATAAAAACCCAGGAGAGAGTCCTACTCTGCAAATAAGTAGCTTTGTGTCCTTGGACTTCAGTTTTTGCATCTGTAAAATGAGCCATATGAACAATAATCCCCAAGGTTTCATGGCATTCTAGTAGCCAATTAAATGTCCACTGCAAATAGCATGCCCTTGCCTACTGTCACGGATATTTATTAAATCTGTAAGAAAGTGCTATTCCTAAGGACAGTGCCACTGAAGTCATTCAAAACTATCATCAGTAAAATTATACTTCTTTAGGTCATTTCCTTCTTAAACATTAATCTATTTAGCAATATAAATTTGTAACACATTTAGTAATATATTAATATATTTTCTAGATGACATTATTAATAATTAGCAACGTTTATGACAGAAGGTAACAGTCACTGAGTGTGCAACTGTTCTACCTCCTATACGCTGTCTGAGTCATTCTTCACAACACTCATAAAACATAGACACTATGACTTGGAGGAAACTGAGGCTTGGAGGGTTAAATAGGTTGACTATAGTAAACTACACATTACAGTCATAGGATCAAACCTAAGCAGTGACTGCCAAGTCCCAACCAATGTGCAATCTTTATAAATTTTACAGGATTCCAGACCTTAAAATACCTTCCTATTTTCTTTTGCTTTAATAGTGTCTTCTTGGCAATAAATGAAACCAAACCAAAAGGTCTGGGTACAGGAAAAAAATACAAACTCACCACCACGGACACCAGATGGCAGTAACACGATAGTGAAAATAGTCCCCATCTTGGGAAATTGCCATTTCAGAAGTAAAAATAATGGTCTAAGACTAAAACAAAGAGATCTCTGTTTTTAAAAAATGGGAGTGGGGGACCAGCAACATTCTCTGTAGAAAATAATCTTACTATTGTGTAATGTATTTCTTTACCAACACCTTCACCATCTGTTTGAATAGCTGCCAAACACCATCAGTTCTCATTCCTTAGAATCAGGGAAATAGCAAGGGCTCAGATTTTCTGTGGACTTTTCTGAGTTTCTCATAGCTACATCACCAATTCCTTCCTAACCACACTGAACCTCATTTAACTCTACGTACTATGTCATTCTGCTTTCTTCTTTTACCCGGGCCATGTAACAATGATGTAAAGTTAGATATTCTTTGTTCATAATAATAAATGCAAATTTACTCACTGTTTGATAATCTACTACTCCTTGCCACTAACGTAAAATGCTAATGTGGTTACATAAAAACTATGTAGCTCTACAACTGTCATTTCTGCAGTTAAACCAAGACATCAACAAATATAAGTTATTAATTATAATTCTCCTTTTAAGTTATTTATTATAACTCTCCTTTGGAATGAAGGCTGTTTTAAATCAGTGAAATCTAGAATAGGAGGCTTAAAGGGAATACAGGGTGGGAAGCAGGGAAAACACACTTTAAATCTTAGGGGGAAAAAAGTCCAGATAGGATATCTAATAAAAGGCAAAGCTTTGAAATTCATTAGTATCTTGGAATTTAAGAGCTAGAAAGGATCTGAAGGTCTCCTCTTTAACCTCTTTATTTTACAGATCAGGAAAAATATTCTGAGTATAGCAATAATCGCGCCTCAGATAAACCTCTGAGTATAATCCCATGATCAAATTACTCACAAAATGGGACACAGGAAGAAGATAAAAACTCTGGATAGAATTATGAATTAATGTGTACTAATAGAGGGGATATCCCTACCCATCAAGTCTCATTTAAAGGAGAATAATAATACTATGTTACTATATCACATATATATATACATATGTATACATATATGTATACATATACATACATACTATGATTATAAAGATCTATGGCTCTGTCAGATTTACTATGGCTGATAAACTGGCTGCTCCAATAAACAATAATTTACCATTGCCCAGAAAGGTTCCTACTTAAACTTAAGGGGAAAAAAAATCACAGATAAAGTATCAAAGAAATTTTCCAAAATAAAAGTGGAATTTTAAAACATTGATCAAACTAGGACTCAAAATCCAGAAAGAATGAGGAGAAAGACAGAGAAACCAGAGTAGATAAAAATACACTTTTACATGGGAAAAAATGCCATAAGCAAAGTCTAAAGACAAAAGTATTTGGAAGTTTTATCAGAGAAGGTTATTTATCCACATATATAAAAAGCTTCTAAAAATTGAGAGGGGAGGGGTGCCTGGGTGGCACAGTTGGTTAAGTACCCAGCTCTTGGTTTCAGCTCAGGTCATGAGATCAAGGCCTGTGTCTGGCTCTGCGCTCAGTCCAGAGTCTGCTTGAGTTTCTCTCTCCCTTGCCCTCTGCTCCTCCCCCCAGCTCTCTCTTTCTCTAAAATAAATAAATAAATCCTAAAAAAATAATAATAATAAAATAAAAATAAAATTTGAGGAGGGAAAAAAGGAATCTATAGAAAAATGGGCAGAAGATATGAACAAGTAGTTCACAGAAAAAGAAATGCAAATGACCTTAAACATATGAGAAGATCAGCATTATTTACAATAGCCAAGATATGGAAGCAGCTCAAGTGTCCAACAATTGATGAATGGATAAAGAAGAGGTGAGATGGATATAGAGATAGATATAGATATAATGGGTTAATATATACATATATATATCCATGGATATATACATATGATGGAATATTACTCAGCCATAAAAAGAGAATGAAATCTTGCCATTTGCAATGACAAGGATGGAGCTAGAGAGTATAATGAGTATAATGCTAAGTAAAATAAGTCAGGGAAAGACAAATACCATATAATTTTACTCATATATTTAAGAAACAAATGAACAAAGGGAAAAAAGAGACACAGAGAGAGACACAAACCAAGAAACAGACTCTTAACTACAGAGAACAAACTGATGGTTACCAGAGGGGAGGTAGGTAGAGGGATGGGTGAAATAGGTGATGGGGATTAAGGGTTGCACTTGTCTCGATGAACACTGGGTAACGTATGGAATCGTTGAATCACTATATTGTACACCTGAAACTAACAAAACACTATGTTAACTAACTGGAATTAAAATAAAAACTTTAAGTTAAAACACACACAACAAAACATGAAAAGATGCTCTATCTTGCTTACAAGAAGAGAAATACAAATTTAAAATACACCAAGTTACCCTTTCTTCTATATTTAGATTAACCAAAACTCAAAAGTTTGACAATACACTCTTATGACAGATATATTTATAGGAAAATGGGCCCTCATATACACTGTAGGCAGGAATGGAAAATGGTACAATTTCTATAGAGATTTTGGCAATACCTAGCAACTAAGAAATATGACTTCACCCTTTGATCCAACAATGCCACTTCTAGGAAGCTATCCCAAAGCCACATTGGCAAAAATACAAAATCACAGATGCACAAGGACACACAGTGCAGCACTATATGCAACAGTAGGACACAGCACAAAGGCCTGTCAACAGGGACTAGTTGAATATTCATCCAACCAGTGGAATATTATGAAGCTGTAAAAATGGATAACATATTTCTTCTAAGGAGGATCTACAAGGCACATATTACCAGGGGGGAGAAGCAAGTAGATAATGCATTTGTTTTTATGGAAGGATAAACCCAAAGCTAGTAAATATGATACCTATAAGAAAGGGAACTAGGGGGCGGGCGCCTAGGTGGCTCAGCTGGTTAAGCATCTGACTTCAGCTCAGGTCATGATCCCAGGGTCCTGGGATCAAGTCCCACATCAGGCTCCCTGCTCAGCGGGGAGTCTGCTTCTCCTTCTGCCCCTCCCCTCTGCTCGTCCTCTCTTACTCTCTCTCTCTCTCTCAAAATAAATGAATATTTTTAAAAAAAAGAAAGAAAGGGAACTATGGTGGAGAAAAGAGGAATGAACGCTAAACTTGTCTGGATATCTGTAGTTTTATGCTAATGTTTTACATATAATAAAACAAATCCAAATGGGAAAAGAAAGCAGTATGAAAAAATTGGAAACAAAATGAAACAGATCAACTATCAATTAGATATCAAGGTGGAAAACTAAACATATAACAAAATGTTACACATACCTTTAAAATGCAATAATTCTACTGTACATATCCCAAGTAGGATATAACTAAAGATAAAAAGAGAACTGCAGAGAAATCCTAAACACTATTCAGGAATCATATTGTTAATAATAAAATTGGTATAATTAATTTGAAATTAATATATATAATATAGGATTTAAAAAAAGTAATTATGTTAATGACATTAGGTTCCAAGATTTTCAGCAAGACAAAAAGACCCAAATATAAGAACAAATACAAAAAATTAAATTAAAATGTAAATACCAGTGTGAATTCTGTATATTTGTTTAAAAATATATATATTTCCTAACTCTGGCCACTGCAAACCCTAGAACCATTGACCAACCTGGCACTACAAGCACCTCTAGCACCCAGACTGTGGTTTCTAAATACCATCTCCCACCCAAAGGAACCAGGGCTTTTTGGTGGCCATTAATGGATAAATGAGGGAGGAACATGTTTTACCAGAAAATAGGGAAATTGATTATCAAAGACTACTGGTCATATCAAAATGGACAGGAGCCAACTTAAAGGGGATGCCACTGACCAAAGGAAGGGCAATTTGAGTATTAAAAAAAAAAAAAGACTGCAATAAGTTGAAAAAGTTTAAATATATTCAAGTCCATGATGATTTAAAAAAAAAAAAAAGGGAGAAACCCTCATGGTTACCTTTGGAGGTTGCTAGGCCACCATCTCATTACTGTAGTCCGAAAATAGAGGGAAAGAATTAAGCATTTTTCTTGCCTTTCCTGTACAAACTATATTTCAAATAGCTGATGGCAGTCAAATAGCTGGCAGGGTAGAGTTCTTCTTCATAAAAGATTTCCAGCTAATAAATACTGAAGGAATGACAGGATTAGAAAATCACCATTCTGCAACCCCTAATGCAATAATGGATATAGGCGATCTAAATCCATAAAAAGATTTCACCATTAAGTGAAAAACTCATGGGGAATTTCAGGATGGATGGATTGGGCTAACAATACCTGAACCCATTACACTGCTCAATCTTAACACAAGAGAGACAACTCAGACATTTCATACCTCTCTGATAATTAATGCAATAGACTGTCTACGCACTACCTAGGAAATCTTATTGACCCCCACAAAAAAAAAAAAAAAATTAAGGTTAAATCCGATCTTCTAGATCAGTGCTATTCAACAGAACTTTCTGCAATTATTGAAATATTTCATGCCTGCACCATTTAGAGGGTAGCCACCAGGCACCTGTAACTACTGAGCAATTGAAATGTAGCTAATGAAACTAAGGAACGGAATTTTTAGTTTTATTTCATTTTAATTAATTTAAATAGCCAGAACTGGCTGGTGGCTACTATAGTGAACAGTGCAATTCTAGATCTAACCACAGGTTTAAAGGGAAAAGATGTACATGTTAAAAGGATGTCATGCGGATGCAATCAGCTAAACCTAGACTACTGGGGGGAAAAGGGACATATGGGAACTGCTCTATTAAAAAAGATTTAAACAATGTATCAACCAAATACAACATGTGGATCTCTATGGGATTTTGATCTAAACGAGCTAATTGTAAAAAGTCATTTAAGGGACAGTTGGGGAAATCTGAACCCAGACTGAATACTGACATGTAATTTTTATAAGTTTTCGTAGGTGTGATGACAGAAATGCAGCTTTGTAAAACCGAAAAAGCAAATTTAGTTTTTAGAGAGAAAAAAAACAAAACAAAACATAAATTCAATCCCTGCAACCGCTGTTCATGTTAGCTTCAGATGAATTTCAAATCAAGTTGGGACTTTTTTTTTTTAAGTAGGTAACTCTGGGGGCGCCTGGGTGGCTCAGAAGGTTAGATAAGTGGATTACTGATGCTGTCACAGCTGGCTACCACTACTACATAAATGAGAAAGGGAAGGACAGAGCAAAGGTCTTCTACCTTCTAACAGGAGTAAAATGGCACAGTACAATTAACATACACATTTATTAGAAATAATCTTTAAAACCTGAATCTACATACATTGTTAAGGGCAGTGTGACTGTCTAAATGTTTAGTAATCTCTAACCCGTTTTCATTTCATTTTTACTATACTGATCACTGATAGTGATATAGTCGAAGGGTAAGAAGTTGTACAAATCTAAAGGCGGCACTGCATTTCAACTAAGAAAATACATATACTTTATTGTATCATTAAGCTACAGCAATGATTAAGTATCTGAAAGTAACATGTAGTGGATGATCCTTATTATGACTTCGTCTTCACATCTATAAAATAAAATGGAATGCAAGCATGTGGGGAACTCTGTAACAGCAGTGTACCTACCCTACAATACTGCTTTATTAAAGGAATGAAATAATTTAAGGAAGCGGATGTAAGGCTTAATGAAAACTACTTCGTGCAAATAAGGGTACTCTAAATATAAATGAAGACTAGTCACTGACAGCAGATTCGTTTTTACTCTGATGTTGTAAGGAACTAAGAAAAACATTGGGCCTCGATTTACTGTCCTCAAATATCTTCACGATTAAAGTGCTCCTAAGGAACTGTCCCTTTTAAACCCTCAGTCTATCATTTATCTCCCACCCCGATTTGTATGGAACAATCCGTAAACACAGGGTTTCCCAACTTCCTCAGTCCTTCACGACTTCTGCCACACTTCCGTACTTCTTGTACTAACATTAACTCACTTTTTAAGAATTGCTAAATTCCCCCCATAAGTGAACTGGCATCACGTGCCGTCAATGGCCTAAGTCACAACGATGCTGGGAAGCTAACCAGATATGGCAGCCTAGGCGGGAGGGCTGTGCCGGGGGTGCCTCCTCTGCAAAGGAAGAGCGGCCCGCAGCTGGCTCCGCCGCGGAAGACGAGGACTCGGCGGCAGCTGCTCGCACCCCCCGCCGCCCTCCCGCCGGCCCGGCCTCTGGGGAGGGGCTGACCACCTGGCTGGCCCGGACCGCGCGCCGGGCAAGGCCATATCCGCCTTCGCGGGTCCGCAGGGCGTACGCGGGGAGGCCGACGGGCGGGGCGCCGCAGCGGACCCGGGCCGGCGAGGGCGGGCGTGGTGGCCAGCGGGCTGCGGCGGAGGCCGGCCCCGGGCCATACGGCCGCACAGCCCGCGGCGGCACCGCAGCCAGGGCTGCCTCCGGACCAGGACACGCCCGCCCCTCGCCTGTCCACCGGGCGCCCATGCGGTTACTGGGCCGCCGCGAGCGCGCCCCCGAGCCTTCCCGCCGTTACCTCCGGCGGGGGCGCGCACGCGCGTCACCGCCAACCCGACGTCCAGCCTCCGTCGTCGCCACGTTCGTTCCGCCCACTGCCCCCTCACTTTTCATTGAAGTAGCGTCCTCCCAGACCGCCCCTCCGCCCAAGCAAATGGGCTCACCCACATCCGGGGATCGGTGAGAATGGCGCGCGGGTCACGTGGCGCTGAGAGGGAGCCTTGTGGAAGCGGCTGCAGCGCTGGGTCCGGCGCGGGTAAGGCTTTCCCGCGCCCCTAGTCTTGGTTTTGGAGGGACGGGGACGCGTTGGTTCCTCAGCGACGCCCTTTCCCAGCTCCCGTCAGTGGAGGTCTTTGTCTTCACTTCATCTTCACAATCACTTTCCGCACGCCGTGGAGGGTGGAAAGGCAATTGCGTGGCGGTTCTGGACCTCCCCCGCGTCCACATTTGGTATATGCAGCCGGAAGCCGGGACTGGGGTGGTCCCACGCCTGTGCACGGATGGTGGTGGCCTGCGAGGGTCAATTTTAGCGAGGGAGGAGGCCGTCCCGTTTAGTTCGCGTAACTACAGGTTTGCGGAACTGCAAAGCTCAGGAATGGGATGAGACGTGCCGCTGCTCCGGGGAACACACGCACCGCGGGTCTGGGAAAACCATGTAATGCGCTGTGTGACAAGCTCCCATTTGGGACCATGCGCTGCTCCCAGGGAACTAAGGGACCCCAGGAAGGATGGGTACCGAGCTCCCCTGGGTCTAGGAGCACACAGCCAGCGGGAGACGACCGGGGAACCAAGTTTTTTAGACTGGAGGTTAGCTGGAAACAAAGGAATTGTCAAGAGCGTTCTGGGCATCGAAACTGTTACTGTGTAAGAAAAGTTTGCTCGGGAAGGTGGTAGTGTTTCATTCTGTCGCGTGTGCCAAGTGCTTGGGACAGTGGCCGTGTCCTGGACGTTGCCTGTCTTGATGCTTTCCACGCTTCCAGCCCCTGAAGAGTGAAGGCACCTTAGCGCCTGACTCTGGAAATGAGATGTTGACCAGATGAGCTGACACCAGTGTTGAGTTTGGAAGGAAAATAGGCGTTAGTGAGGGGGGGAAAAGGGCTTTTAAGTGCAAAGGCTGGAAAGTATGGCAGGGTTAGTGGTGTTTGGAAGAGGGACAATGAAAAAAGATTGAGGCCAAATTTGGGAACGATGTGCTCCAAAAGCATATCTTTGGGAAAGAGTCTGCAAAATTTACACATAATAATTGTAGACACTGATACCTGAGCAATCTGTTACAGAGACTACCTGACTTTTTAGGTGGATCATAAAGACAAGAAGGAAACGTTCAAGGGCAGAATGCTTACTGAAGCTGGAATGATTTGAAAAAACTACAGAGGAATCTGTGTGTGACTGGGAAAATTAGCTAGTTCTGATCAGCTGGAAAAATGAGGAGGGTATCCCAGGGGACAGAGCAGCAGGGACAAAGGAGTGGCAACAGGAAAAAGGGTTCTTGTAGGACAGGGATTCCAAAAATATAACTGGAACTGTGTGTACATTTCCTAAAGACAATATCCTTATACTTGTTTTGAGTTATCCACTGGGTAGTACTGAATTAATTTTTGAGTGAAACATCAAGGCTTCAGCTGTTTCACTGGTGACCAAAATAGCTGGGCACCTTCTGCTTCAGTTTTGCCTGGCTCTTTACTATGGGGGTAAGACTCTTATCCCACCCCAACCTGTATAATTATTACCCAGGCATTGGGGCTATGATGCAGTCATACTACTGGGGCCAAGCATAGGTCTGTATGAAGGAGTTGGAGTCCACCCCTAAAGATTGTTCCTTGTATGAATGTTCGCAGCCTCAGAAACTAGGAGTGACTGGGCGTGCCTTTGGTGCCACTGGCTTCCAGGCCATCGGGATGGCTGCTTTGTGGCAGGAACACAGTAGAGTGATAACCATGATGAAGCAGCAGAGCCCAAACTAGGAAAGAGGAAATCCAGAGGTACCCTCCATGCTGGCTGCAGCTGTTTAGGAGAAAAAATGGAGAGTCAGTCATGGCCAAGGAGCTAGGTAACATCTTGACCACTTGGTCCAGGCATTGAAGGGAGTACAGCATTAAAAATCAGAGGAAGGAACCCCAAAGGGAAGCAGAAATGAGCAGCAAGGGGTCCTGCTACTGTTGTTCACCTGGAGGTGCCCCTTTCAGAACTCGGGTTGGGCACTATTTTAAGAAAGGCAGTTTGCTTTACAAATTCAGCTGAGGATTTCTGTCAGCTCTGTAGTTGGTCACTTTGCATAGCCCAGTTCAGTATCTTAGTACGTTCATTTAGCTCCTGTGCCTAAGAATGCTAATATTAAAGCCAAGTCAGGTAGAGACTTTTGTAAAAAGTAGTGCAGGAAAAGGCTAAAGGGGACAGAGAGGAGACTTGGTTATTAATCAGGGATTCATCAAAGGCATCCTGAACAGGGAAAGGTGAATATGCAAATTAGGAGAGAAAAGCTATATTCTAGATACACTGTGGCCTTGTCCACAAGGCCTCTGTCACACTGTGACACTGGTCTGTCAACTAGGCTATATCTGCTGTCTGTCCTATATGTGCTATAAAGCATCCATGGGGGGGAGGGGAAGGGCAGTAGGGAGAGACTGTGATCTTAGAAATAGATTGTCACCTGACCCAGATGAGAAGATGAGTCTTTCCCATTTCCCAGGGTGATGTTATACCAAAAGATACATGCAGGCTAAAAAGCCTGGGGAATCCTAATGCTAGATTACATCACCTCCTCAGTCTTCATGCTTAAGAAATAACCTCTTTGGCTTACAGATCTGACAAGATCAAAGCTGCAGGAGAATGGACAGTGAGGTACAGAGAGATGGAAGGATCTTGGACTTGATTGACGATGCTTGGCGAGAAGACAAGCTGCCGTATGAGGATGTTGCAATACCACTGGTAAACTATAATTTGTGCCAAGGATGGTGGGCTAAAGGTATGAGCTGGTGAGCCCTAGTAGAAGTTGGATGTCAATGGACAAACTAGTAGGGCAAAGAAATCAAAGCTGTGGAGTCCTCTAACTCTAGAAGACACTGGATAGTTTGACTTTTTATTTGAAGAGAACTGTGGTTCAGAGAGCTGATATGATGAGCTCAGTTAGGGGTCATGCCAGGACTGGACTCAAGACTTCTGAGCCATGTTCTGTCTGCCACACCAAAGCTAGTAAACCAGATGATGAGAGTCCAATGTACAAAAGATGGAGAGGAACAAGAAGCAATGGCATTTACAGTATATATCTTACTTGTCTACCTGTGGTTGATCGTTTGCTATTTTTAGAGACATATTTTTGAAACACACACCTATCCTAGTTTCCCTGGAAAATGTTTGGAAGACACCTGGCTTTTCTCTTGCATTTAGACCAAAGGGGTCCTGGGACACTCTTTTCTTTCCTGACCTCTAGAGAACTCTCCTGCAGGGAATTTGTTGAACCTCCTGTAATAAATGATCTAAAAGTTTTGCATTAATAAATGTTTTTTAAATCCTATTTATGTCATAGAGGCCTAACAAAAAACAAGGAGAAGAGACTCCAGGGACTGTTTTTCTTCAGAGCCTGCCAAATACCCTGAGAAGAGCTGTTAATAAAATGCACCTTCCAAGTAGACTGCTGCTGCTTACTGAGAAATAAAATTCCGCTCACCCATATTTTCATTTAAGACTAAGAGATGATATTATGCTCAGTGAATAATACACAGATAATAAGTCACAGCTTATTTCAAGTTTAGAAAAATAGTCAAAAGGGAGCACACAGTGAGAATTCTGGCTGCCACTTAATACCAGTTTTATGCCATGGACTGAGGTGGAAATTTGACATACGTTCTCTCTAACCGTTGAAACACCCTTGCAAGGGCAGTGGTGTTATCTCCATTTTACAGAAGGGAATAGGATCAGAGAGGGGAACTTGTGCAAAGCCGGGTAGCTGTTAAGTTGGACTTCACACTTAGGTCTGTGTAAAGGCTCCAGATCCTGTCTTGTAAACTTTTGTTTGTTTTTTCACTTGACAGGCATTTCTTTGAAGCCTACTATGTGCCGTAAGACTATGTGAGTGTAAGCTACAGTTCCTGCCCCTGGGGATCTAGAGAGGCAACACATAGAAATAAGTAATTACAATAATAAATGTTACAAGCCGGGTTGTGAATAGCAACATAGGATAGGAGGTGGCTGATGCCTGTTGAGCATCAGGAAAGGCTTCACAGAGAATGTAATATTTAAGCTGGTCATAAGGGAGGGCCAGAAATTTAGTGGGGGTAGACAAGGGTACTCCCAACAGAGGGGACAGATGTGCACAGGCTCAGAGTTTTGAAAGGCTTTGGGAAATGGTGAGATGTTCAGTGTGGACAGAGACTATATTTGTCATCTAAGGTAGGCAGAAAAGATGGGCTTGGACCAGATTTTGAGAGGAGTGTACAATGCCATACTTAGACTTCATTCTGAGGATAACCAGGAATGCATGGTCTTCAAAATAGAAATCTGCCACACTCAAATTTGAGTTTTAGAACGTCAGTTCCGAAGGGAATTGTTAGGGAATGTGTGCCATGGAGAAAGGGGCGAGTGACAGGGCAGAAGGACCAGTGAGGAAGTGATCACAGTAGTGTAGGCAGGGAGGCGGGCCTAAACAAAGGCACGTGAGTGGAGGGGAACTGCTGGATTCTGGACAGGCTTATGGCAGGATCTGGGGACCACTGCGGTGGAAGGGGTTGAGGGAGATGCTAACATCCAAGCTGTAGCCTGGCCTTCTTGTTATTCTGTCTTTTCCTGTTTCTCGTGACTCTCAGAGAGTGTGCACTGGTTAGCTTTTGTTGCTGCCTAACAAATCTCCCCCAAGTGACTTAAAACAACAGCTGTTTATCTCATGATTTTGTGTCTCAGCTGAGAGGGTCTTCCAGTCTTTGCCAGCTCGGCTGATCCCTGCTGGACTTGCTGGTGTTCTGCAGGCAGTCAGCAGGCCAGCTGGAGGCTGGGGGATGGGGAGACTTTTCACATGTCTGGTAGGTAAGCAGGTCAGCTGGGATGATGAGGTGGCGAGGTCAAAGCTTCATTACCCAGCAGACTAGCCTAGACTGCACATGGCCATCTCAGGGTTCCAAGAGCAGCAGGACAAGGACCGTGAGGCTTCATGGAGCTTAGCCAAGAACGGGCCCACCGACACCGCGGCTGCTCTCTGCTAGCCAAAGCAAGTGACTCGGTCAGTCCCAATCTGAAATTGGGGAAATATGACTCTGCCTTTTCATGGGAGTAACTGCCAACAATTGAGGCCAATTTGCAGTAAACCATAATTGATGGTTGTGTTTATGATACCTTATGATACTTTGTGTTGGTTTCCAAGCACATACACATTTTTTCATCTTGGCATTCGGTGTAAAAGACAGTAGTGATCAAATGAAAGATACTATTTTAGAACATACACCACAGAGGGGCACCTGGGTGGCTCAGTTGGTTGAGTGTCCAACCCTTGGTTTTAGCTCAGGTCATGATCTTGGGGTCCTGGGATCGAGTCCGGCATTGGGCTCCAGGCTCAGTGCGCTCAGAGTCTGCTTGGGCGCGCGCGCGCACACACACACACACACACACTCTCTCTCTCTCTCTCTCTCTCTCTCTCTCTCTCTCTCTCTCTCTCAAAATAAATAAATCTTCCAAAAAAAAAAAAAGAACATATACCACAGATAAGATGAAATTAAGTTGCTTGTCTGTCAATCAAATAATTCACTAACCAAGGACTTGTTTGTGCTTTGTGAGCTATAAATAATTATTGGAACCAAACTTTCTCTTTAAGTTTGAATGTATGATTGCTTTACAGTAAATGATAGGTCTTTGCAATTTGTACAAATATGTTTGAATCTCAGTATTATGTTTAAAAAACAACATGTGTGCGGTTCAGATATATTTGTACATACCATAAATCATTTTATATATACTGAGCATAATTTTGAAGGAGAAAAACATTCATATACTGCAAATTGGAATCAGTGGGAAATTGAAAATCTCAATATTGAGTAATAGTTTGCTGCCCCCCAAAAAAGTATAAATTCAAATAATTGAAATATATTGGTATCAGTAAACTCTGGGACAAAGCAGAATCCTGGTAGTAATAAATTTAAATTTAAAATATAAGGAAACTACCAAAAGTTCTCACCACACATAAAAACATAGTTAACTATAATGAGGTGATGAATGTGTTAACTAGCCTTATTGTGATAATCATTTCATAGTATACATATGTCAGATCATCATGTGGTACACCTTAAACTCACACAATGTCATATGTAAATTAAACCTCAAGCTGAAAAAAACACTATACGTCAGATTCCATACTAAGTGAGGCCCATGGCTTACCATTCTACGACAGTTACTGGCAGGGGAGGACCTGGTCATTTACCAGGGTTTATGTTGCTGTGCTCCATCACTAGGGGGACATCTCATCTATTATGTTACATTTTCAGTGCTCTCCACTCACCTCCATAAGAATATAGGCATGCTGGGTACAGGATAGTTTTTTTTTAATACATTTCTTGTGCTTAAGGAATATTCCAGCAAATGTGGTATTCAATTAAAGCAGCCTCCCAAAAAAGGACTCAGTATTGGGTCTTTTCGGTGATCCTAGCCTCTAGGAATAATAGCAGCTATTGAGCATCAGATGGCCGCCGACAGTGGTGAGCACTTGACCTCAATTACCTCATTTAGTTTCATAGCTGTCCTATGAGGTGATGGCTACTTTTTCCTCTCATTGCCAAAGAGGAGACAAAGGGTCGATCTTTTTATCCTAGTTCTTTTTTTAGGATACACTTCTGTCAATTATGCTGCCTGTTTCTAAGAACTCACAGGTTTGAATTCTAAGTGCTCTTGAGTTTAAGGGGTTTGTTAATGCAGAGTATACCAGCATTCTGAATGTCCGTCGTACCTTTGCAGAATGAGCTTCCTGAACCTGAACAGGACAACGGGGGCACCACAGAATCTGTTAAAGAACAAGAAATGAAGTGGACCGACTTGGCCTTGCAGTATCTCCATGAGAATGTTCCCCCTATAGGAAACTAATACCTGGCTCCTCCTTCATGGGCAGATTTTTGAAAAATACATAGATACAAAATGTTTTCTTTCGTCTCCTCATTCAGATCTTGAAGTGATACATCTACACTCAAAAATGTACACCTACCTAGTTTTTGTGACAGCAAAACGGAATGTGGAAATACCAGAATGAGGAATTGATTGAGATTTCTCAGGAATGCAGAGTATTTGGCCCTTTGAACCAAAAGTTCTTCATTCACTAGCTTGTGTTTGAATGTGACTGGTTCAGCATTTGCCTTTCATTCTGATTTTGCTTTACTGTCAGAGTTTAACCCATCCCAGCTACTTACTTGTGTCCCGTGACATAGGTGACTGAAGACATGAGAGGGGTGGGCAAAGACAGGGAAGCCAGGTGTAAGGAGAGTGTTAACTTCTCACATGCCTCCCTCTGAGCAGCGGTGTATAGCACCTGCAGGTAGAATGGATGTCTGGATAACCCACTCACTGATGGCTGGGATTCCTAAGATCCCCTGTGGCGTTTTCAAAATTTGGATAAATTCACAGATTAAAGGTTATCTGGGGACGCCTGGGTGGCTCAGTCGGTTAAGCAGCTGCCTTCAGCCCGGGTCATGATCCCAGGGTCCTGGGATCGAGTCCCACATCAGGCTCCTTGCTCAGCAGGGAGCCTGCTTCTCCCTCTCTCTCCTTCTGCTTGTGCTCTCTCTGTCAAATAAATAAAATCTTTAAAAAAAAAAAAAAAAGGTTATCTGGCAGGTACTTCTGCTCTCTACAAGTTAATAAGGGGCCACTGGAAAGGATCTTTGGCTGGCTGGACCACTAGTTTTATCCAATAACAAGATTTCATATTTTCACAGTCCTTTCAGATACAACGGAAACACCATGAAGCCCGTGTGCAGTTACACATTTATATAAGAACTCATATTTTGAGGGGCGCCTGGGTGGCTCAGTCGGTTCAGCGTCCACTCTTGATTTCAGCTCAGGTTATGATCTCAGGGTCCTGGGGTTGAGCCCCAGGTCGGGCTCCATGCTCAGCGGGAAGCCTGCTTTGAGATCTCTCTCTCGCCTCTGCCCCTCCCCGTACTCGCTCGCTCTCCCTCTCTCTCTCTCTCAAATAAAAATAAATCTTAAAAAAAAAAAAAAAAAAACTCGTATTCTGAAAAGCACATCCATGGACATTTGTCTCCTGGAATTATTTGCCTCTGTTAAGTGGTGTCTCTCGTTTTCTTACCTAGGTTGTGAACTGTGGGAAGAGGCCCTGACTTATATTTCTATATCCCTCATTCAAAAACTAGAAACACTGAATAATTGAAGTGTCTCTTCTGCTTTTTTTTGTTTTTGTTTAGGATTTTATTTGAGCGCCTGCGCATGAGTTGGGGAGCAGGTGGGGTGGGGGGAGAGGGAGAAGTGCACTCCCCGCTGAGTAGGAAGCCTGACACAGGGCTCCCTCCCAGGACCCTGGGATCACGACCTGAGCCAAAGGCAGACGCCCAACCAACTGAACCCAGGCACCCCTCTTCTTTTTTATGGGGTCTTTTTGTTTACCTAGCTTTTAGGAAGAAGTATATCACAAAGGAGCTGATTTTAGGGTTTCAATCAGATATGGGGTTGTGGCAACTCTCCTGTAATCCAGACACATCCAGGCTAA
Organism: Phoca vitulina; assembly: GCF_004348235.1. NCBI lineage: Eukaryota > Metazoa > Chordata > Mammalia > Carnivora > Phocidae > Phoca > Phoca vitulina. Next base: position 22,112,067 of record NW_022589713.1, read on the forward strand.
TCTCCCTGTGCATCAGTGTTTTGCCTACAAGTCATTCATCTCAGAATAAAGACCCCAAGTCACCAGCCCCTCAATAACAAAAGACAGACAACCCAATAGAAAAGAGAATTACAATGTTCAGAAAAAATGTATACTAAGAAAAAGTTTTTCAAAAAATGAAAGTACCTGGAATGCCACGGTTCCTACACATTCTAATTAAATGAGGGTTTTACTACAACCTCCCTTGAGGTATGTAATAGCTAAGACGCTGACATCTAGGAATCTAGGGCATGTTCATATGAATCCAGCCTTTCCCAGGGATATAGGTAGATGTAAAATGTGAAAGCTGTCTTAATTTCCATTGAATCAGAGTATGATGCCTGAAAAATAGAGAGCAGTTGATGTATCTGCTTGGCTTATACCCTCATCTAAGAACTGTCGCCCCACACCAAGTTTGACCTGTGATGTGGTGTCAAAAACCACAGCTCACTGTGTCAGGAATTAGGTGACCAAACCTGGACCACACAGTCCACTGCGGCTTTGGAATCTATGTAGGACTGGCTTGGGGATGATGGCCACAAGAGATGCTAGGCAGCTGTTGCAAGGCGGTTTTTCAAGCAAATGTAGCGTAGCACCCAGAGGAAAGGCTGCAGAGCAAGGTTCGAGAGGCTGTGCTCATGCAGCGTCCAGTTCAAAACCGTGCATCGCTTTCCTCTGTAAAAGGCACCTCACTTGGTGTTGGGAATACAGCAGTGAACGGAAGTACGGCTTCTGCTTTTTAGTGGGGGAAACAAGCATCAAGCCAATAGTTCTACACATTTATGCTTTTCAATTGTGACATGTGCTGGGGAAGGGCAATAATGGGATGTCACTTAGGTTGGGTACCTAGAAGCAAAGCCTGAAGCCGAGTCTCTTGTGAAGGGATTTCGCGAGGTTGTGCTTCTTGGGAGGAGCCTGTGAGGGAAACAGGCTAGAGCAGAGGAGGAAGCTGAGCAAAGATAGAGTGTCAGGCTGAAGTCGAGCCTCAGCCAGGTTCCATAGGTGCTCCGGAATGTGATGTCACATTTCCCCACCTTGAGGCAAGTAGCTAGGCCTTTGTATTCAGTGTGCAATGTACAGTCGTTGGTTCTGCCCCTCCCACCGCCCCCTGGGAAGACATACCCTAGGCGTTGCCAGGGGACGAGGTTACCCGGAGGACAGTGCAACCATGAACTCTTGGCAGCCAACACAGAGCCAGTAGTCAGAGATGGGTGTACCGACAGACCAGACTGGGCCCCAACACTGCGGCCCTACACCAAAGCGTGTAGAGAGTGGGACTGGGAGACCTGACTTAGATTGGATAATCACGGTGAGACCTTGTAACAGTAGCCTTTATAGCACATAACTTCAAATATTAATTTTGTTTATGAATTTTTCCTACTCCCACTGGTTGGGTCCTCCGAACTTCTTGTTCCCAACAGGGAACGGATGAGTTCAAAAACAACTTTACCCCTTGCTTGGGAAGCCAGGGAGGGAATGAGAGGAGGAGCCTCTCAAGAGTAGTGGAAAGCTGTGCCCCAGTTGCTGGTGGTACCCAGTGAGACGAGCTTCACAGGCTCGTGATTTTGGGGTGTTTTCAAGCCTAGGCAAAGACCCCCAAACATTGGAGCCACCTCCTTCCAGAGCCCCTCAGAATTGGCTATGAGGATAGCAGCCGTGACCCAGATAAGCTGAAGAATAGAGGTCCTCGCCCACTTTTGAGGTCACTCATGAACATCCCAAATGCTTGTGAGACCCTAAAAGGAGGAAACACCCTAGTGACCACAGATTTAATTTCTGCTGCAGCACAGCAGAGGCCAAAAAAATTTAATTTGCTTTGAAGAAAATAAAGTGTGCTATTTCTCATACCTTCCTTGAGTGTGTGAGCCAACACCCAAAGGACTGGAAGGAAGAATTTAGGGGATGAGGATCGATGGCAGGGAGAGCGAATTGCAAAAAAGCCCAGAGGCGAGACTTGCCTTACAAGCAAGGTAGGCAGGTAAGCTGGGGGGGCTAGGGGAGCGGCCCCAATCGGAGTTTGTTTTATCAAATAGAAGTTACCCTGGGTTTGAGCAGCTAAGAACAGAGGTGGAACGGCAGAAGAGCTTTTGCACTGGCTCAAGAGAGAGATGAAGGTGGCTTCAGCTAGCAAGACAGAGGTGGAATTAGAGGGACCAGGAGTATCTCTTAGAGGGAGAATTGTCCAGATGGGCCCAGTAAGAAGTATATTTCATGAAGCCAGCACCCTGCTCATGGTTGTGGGGTTCAAAAGGAACTGGAGTGCCCAGTGTGAGCACTGCCCTTGTGACCCAGGGGCAAATTCTCTGAGCCAGATGCAGGCCTCCAGATGCAGTCCCTGCCCCCTGGGAAGGTAAGATCTGCATCCAGGAGCTGCCCATCCTTTGAAGCCCATTAGACCGACTTCTTAATAATAGAGTAACAGTAACAATGACACCCACAGTTAACTGAGCGCTTCTGAGTGCTTCAGGCACAGGATCCAACCCTCACATCCACTTTTGAAGGTGGATATTATTGTCCTCGTGATCACAAGATGGTAACTCAAAACTGAACAACTTGTTCCGACTTGAAACCCCTCCAGTAGTAAATGGATTGCAACCTAGGCTGGCTGATCTCCAAACCCATGTCCTCTGCCTGGACCATGCAGCCTCCCCTGTGAGATCTTCTGTGACCACTCCTCTCTGAAATTGTAGGAAATCCTACTGGAACATTTAGTACTTGAAAATGTTTACCTCGTTTCCATAATTGAGATAAAGATCTAAAAAAAAAAAATTGTTCGGAACTCGGGAGTCATGAAACATTTAAAAAATCCACTTATTACCAAATCCATATATAACTCCTATAACTCACAATTTTATCACTATGACTCATACTGTTGTTTCTGGGTATTACACGAGGTTAATTCATTAACGGTGTATTTTCAGATGTTGGTGCTTGGTAGTGGGCAGCTTAACGGCGATGCTATTTACCCAGCAGGGGGTGCTCTATTCCTTTGAGAAAGTGTGACTCGGAGGCAGCTCTTTTGGGAAACTAAACTGAGGATGCCCAATAAATACGGTGTTTTGCTTGGAAGTGATTCTGCAGATCTTGGCTGCCCCAAGTGCTGGGTAGGGGTTTGTGTAAATCCCTTGGATTCTGGCCGGCCACCCTTCGTGGGCTCACTTAGTGGGCTCCTCACTTGTGCTTTGTGAGGGGGCCAAGTGAGGGCACATGGAAGGTGAGGGCAGTTCAGAACTTTGATTACAGAGAAAGGTAGCCAGAATCAGGAATTGTGCCAGACTCTGACCCCAACCCATATTCATAGTCAGGCCTGGGGACTCTCATTAAGCTATTTCCCAGCTCTCTGTGTTAAATTATTTGGAGAATTTAGGCATCATCCTGGAACAATCCATTAGGCTCCAGAAAGACTATTTTTCCTGTCCTTATCTGGCCCTGTTTTACCCACAGTTACCTTTGTTCCCCACTTCCTTGCCGTTCTGCACCCTGTCGGTGAGCTCCTATAGAAAGCGGACGAGGGGAAGGGGCTGCCATGGAAAGGCCTCCGGATGGTCTCTTGAGTAGACTTCACATCTTGTGGCCTTCCTGGCCCCAATGGTGGCCTTGGCCTCTGCCCTTGGGCCAACTGAGTCCCACTTCATGGACATGCAACCTGGGTGGCCACCCAGGGCTCCCACTCAGAAGAGCCTGCTGAGGCTGTCTTGAAATTCTTAACAATCATTGAATAAGGGGCCCCATAAATTACAGAGCTGGTCCTTCAAACTATGGCAGCCATCTGTAGGAGTTCCATGTTGGACACTGACCACATGGACCCAGCAAATGCCCTCAACTGGGAATGAGAATTCAAGCCACCAAGTGTCTGCCTTTGAGGTATCAGAAAAGTAGGCACATCCAAGAGAAGGGACGGGAAAAAAGCCGGGGCAGACCCATAGGCATCCTGAAAGCTCTTCCCGTTCCTCATGAAATCCTACAGACCCATTGCTGAAATTGTTTCCTGAGCTTGACTGAGTCCTCTGTCATTGTCACCACCTGAAAACTAGCCCATCCTACCCACAGGGCGAGAGGGTAGGTAGAGAAACACCAGAAGTGTAACAAGACCGGTTTTGTGGACAGTTGAGAGAACTTGAAGCAAGGTTATCACCCAGTCCCAGGGCATGTCTGTGCCTAAATTTCATCCATCTTCCAGCCAACTGCTGTATGACCTTACACTCTCCGGTACTAGCTACAGCAATGTGGTTGTCTTGGAATAGAGCCTCTGATTGAAAGAAGATACGAGAGCACAATTACAGAGCTGAGAACCATGGTCAACACATGAGCTCATGAAGAGTTTCTACCTGGGTTTTTATTCCCATTTACCCTATGTGTTGAATCATATGAAAAAGCTGCTTTTATAGGTCAAAAGTAGGCACAATTTCCTGTTTTTAGTTAATTTTCTTCTTACCTAGAGCCAGCTGCACATGTACAAGCATACACACACACAGCACACACTGGATGTGACGAGGGGAGGCAGGGGCTGGCAAAGGGTGGAGAATTTGAAAACAACCAAGTGACTCCAAAGGAAGTGAGGGAGGTTGATGTATAAACCCATCCCAGTTACTCCATGTCTTCCCTGGTGACTCAGATCCCGTTTATCGTGGGGCCACCACCCAAGGGCAGAGGGGGTTTTCCTCCACCCACGCCGTGATCTTGCCTCCGCTCTCCTGGCATCTCTGCCCGTGCTCCCTCCCCATGTGTCGTCTGCATCTCAAGCAGTGCCCCTGCGTCCACCGCCATGTGCACAGACCGGTGCTCACTCTGGCACACAGTCTAACTGCGGGACTTCTTGAGAAAGAGCAAACACTTATGCCAAGGGCAATAATCTAAGAAGAAAGTGCTCAGTGTGCCTGGTAAGTGCTCACTAAATACTTACTGGATAGATGGACGGGTGGATGGATGGATGGGTGGATGGATGGATAAATAGACAGAGAAATAATGCCATGGAAGAGGGGAATCAGAAGAGGAATCATCGGGGCACCTGGCTGGCTCAGTTGGTAGAGCATGTGACCCTTGATCTCAGGATCATGAGTTTGAGCCCCACATTGGGAGTAGTAATTACATTGAAAAAAAGTAAATAAAAAAATAAAAGCAGAAGAGGGGATTTAGGAAAGTTGTATGGAAAAGACAGCCTTTGAAAGGCTAGATTTATACATCTAGAGAAGCAGTGTTTGCAAAGGGACTTTTGGTGATGATATCCTGTCATTTCCCATTCAGTCCTAGTGTTTCCCTCCCTCTCTCCCTTCCTTCCAACTAAGAGTAGAGCTGGTATGTTTGGAAACAGGTGGGAAGTTTTTTGGTGGTCACAATGACTAGGATGATGGAGAAGGGGGTGTCAAAGTACATTGCTGCATTTAGTGGTATTTTAGCCAGACTGTTAACTATATTGCAAAAGAGAATTGTTCTATCCAAAGTACTAATGGTGACCACATTGAGAAATACCAGTAGGTGAGAGAAATATCCTGAACAGATTGTTACAATGTCACAAAGGAAGTGCTGGCAAAGATATCTACACGTTTTCTGCTTTTGTCACCCAAATCAAATCACGTGATCTCCCTTCTAGGGAAGAAGCAGGGAAGTCAGGTGTTGCTGAACAGATAGAGAGCTACTCAACAGAGGTTAGACCCTGGTCTCAACAAAAAGGGGACACAGTCAAGGTTTTTAACTAGAGGAATGATCTTGTCATATCTGTGCTTTAGGAAATGCCAAACCCCTATTTTTTTTATTAACATAATGTATTATTTGTTTCAGGGGTACAGGTCTGTGATTCATCAGTCTTACACAATTCACAGCACTCACCATAGCACATACCCCCGCCCGATGTCCCTCACCCAGCCACCTCATCCCTCCCATCCCCCTCCACTCCAGCAACCCTCAGTTTGTTTCCTGAGATTAAGAGTCTCTTATGGTTTGTCTCCCCCTCCGGCCAAACCCCTATTTTATTTTATTTTATTTTATTTTTTTAATTTTATTATGTTAGTCACCATACAATACATCATTAGTTTTTGATGTAGTGATCCACGATCCATTGTTTTCGTATAACACCCAGTGCTCCATGCAGTACGTGCCCTCCTTAATACCCATCACTGGGCTAACCAATCCCCTCTCCCCCCTCCCCTCTAAAACCCTGTTTGTTTCTCAGGTCCATAGTCTCTCATCCAAACCCCTATTTTAAAGAGAACCAAAATGTGAAGTGATAACAAGTTAATTTTGTTTAAAGCTTTACCCTGGTTCTGCACCACAGAAAGCTAAGAGGTCATTCTATATTTTAAAAACTTCTCCAAATATAAAGTATTCAAAAAATAAATTCATTCAACAAATTATGCTGAGACAATTGGCTTTCTTTTTGGATAAACAAAAAAAATTAAGTTAGATCCCTACCTCAAACCACATATTCAAGATGGTTTAGAGAATTAAACCTAAAAAAATTTTGAAGATGTTAGGAGAAAAATGTAGTTGAATACTTTAGGAACCTTGAGGTAGGGGAGGCCTTCCAAAGTAAGCTACAAAACTGAAGAACCATAAAGTACAAAAATGATAAGATTTTTACATAACAAAAAAAGTTAAAAGAATAGAAGCCAGGGGCACTTGGGTGGCTCAGTTGGTTAAGCGTCTGCCTTCGGCTCAGGTCGTGACCCCAGGGTCCTGGGATGGAGCCCCTTGTCCAGCTCCCTGCTCAGCGGGAAGCCTGCTTCTCCCTCTCCCTCTGCCTGCCGCTCCCCCTGCTGGGCATACTCTCTCTCTCTCTCTGTCAAATAAGTAAATAAAATTTGAAAAAAAAGAATAGAAGCTGGTTGTAACATATATAAGAGACAAGAGATTATTTTCCAGATAACCTACAAAGCTTCTATAAATTAATAAGAAAAAAGAGCCCCAGATGAAAAATGGGCAATAGGTATAATCAGGCAATTCATAGAAAAAAAGATGTAAAACATGAAAATATGATTATGGCAGATATTTCAGATTGGTTCACTCAACACCATGCCTACTACCCTGTAGCTTGTCTTGCGGCACGTTGGAGCCCAGAAAGCTAATGCCTAACAATTCCCAGGCTTCCTTAGAGCTAAGCTTCTGCATGTGACCTGGCTTCCCCTGGGCAGATATACCCTCAAGAGATCTACTGACTCTGTAGCACACAGGGTTAAGGGGGGGGAGGGGGGGTTCTTATTTTTTGTTTGTTGTTTTCCTAAATCAACATAGCAGCAATCTCACTGTCTAGATGCAGTCTCCTCCAGGTTCACGGGTGCTGTGGACATGATGTAAGGTGTCTATCATGCAGCTGAGGCTGTGTGGTCCTGCATGCCAGGTGTGTCTGAGGCTTCCTGGTTTCCCGATTCCCAGGTCAGCAGTTGGGGCACAGCCTCCCAAATCCCCAGTTTCCTGGTAACGGAAGAAAGAGATGTTCCTTTGGCCGGTTGGTTCTGAGCTGGAGTTCTGGGAGTCGATCCTACTTTTTCACCTGATTTAACAAAATTTTAAGCACCAGATTCCCTATTTTAAACCAAGAAGTTCCCCTACTCTCTTTCTGCCTATCTTTCTATGTAAACTAAGCAGAGTGGCTTCTGTCATCTGTAGCTATACTCTGACACAATGGTCAGCCTTATTAAAAATCAAAGAAGTGTAAATTAAACCAACAAGGAAATGATTTCTTTCATCAGCATGTGAACACAAAGTGTTCACTAAAATTCAGTGTTGCTGAGGGTAGGGGAAAATGGGCCCTCTTTTGGAGGTTGTGTATGTCATCGAGATCTTTTTGAAGAGCAGTTTGGCAGAATCTACCCAAATATAAAATGTGCATCGTATCAAACCCAACTTTCTGCCTCCAGGCATCGGTCAAAGAGAAATACTGCTCCGGGTCCTCAAAAAACATTTTCCACAGATATTAACTGCATCATTGTGAGTAATGGAAAAATAACAATACATAGCTGAATTGTCCATCAAGAGGGAATAGTTAAGAAAATTATGGTACAACCGTTCTTTGGAATACTCTGCAGTTGTTACGGAATGAGGCAGAGCTCCCAGCACTAATATGGAAAGATCTTAAACATATTTCCAAGTGAAAAATAAATGGCAAAACAGCATGTATAGTGTGATCTCATTTATGTTTAAAAACACACATAACAAAACATGTTTCTATTGACACATGCATATGTCTGGGTAAACACAGAAAAGGTCAGGAGGGACACAAGCCAAGCTACCCTGTGGGGTGGGGACAGTGGGCAGAGGAGGGCCTTGGGCAGGGCTGTTACTTCTACCCTCTCATCTGTACTCTCTGAAGGTTTGAACATTTTACAATAAGAATGTATTATATTAGAATGTCATATATTATGTAATTATATTAATACAGAAATTAGAAAGTTATAAAACACTGTAGGGGCAAGATTCCAATTTTCAAATGCCTAAGCTAAAGATATAGAGAGACTGACTGATCTGTCATCTATCTATCTATATAAATAGATAGTTCTAGATAACTAGAAAGGGAGAAAGCAAATATGACAAAATTAACACATATTGAATCTAGGTGGAGGGATATGGGTATTCATTGCACTGTGCTTTCCACTTTTCCATATTTTAAAACTCTTCATAATAAAAAGTTGGAAATAAAAACATATCAAATCCACATCCTCGGACACACACACACTTTCCCTGTGCAAGCAGATTATTTTCAGAGGTGGGGGCAAATCCTGTGGCTTGTAAAGCTGCTAAAAAAGCAAAAAAGCATCAGCAGTCCTTCCCGCTGACTTCTTAGGGCAAGTGCGCCTCACTCTGGAAGCCAGGGTCCTGAGGAACCTTCGCAGGCCTCTGTGTGCACTAACTGGGATTGATAGTATGCCCCTGCCCCATCCCTCTGCAGGCACAGTCAGGGCCAGCACCTACTAGGGAGCAGGGACTCAGCTGGCCCTCTTCCCCTCTTCCTACAGAGGTAGAAAGTTCATGGCCAAGGGCACCTTGAATATCAAATATGGCCACCCACAAGTGCATATCTCTGAAGGCCCATGGTGAGGTGGCCATTGGTAAGAAGGAGACCTGGGGGCTCCTTCACGGCACACCAGGTGGCTCTGAAAAGGTTCCATTCATTTGAGCTGCTATCCCCAAGACCCCTCATTCAGTCCTCATCCTGGTGTTTATTTTTGACATAACAGTGTGAGAAGAATGGAGAAAAGAGGAATTGCAAAAAAAGGAACTGGAATTTTAATGAGAACCATCTGGAGTGTTTGCCAAGAGTGCAATGTTTGGTACAAGAAAGTAATTCCTCAGCTTAAATGAGGAAAAGAGAAATGGAGGAAATCATTATGTTGTGCTTGCCCCCCAAACTGATGCTGAACAGAACCACCTAGAACATGCACATCACACAGGAATGGGGCTGGGACTGAGCCTTGGGGAGATGGAGTGCGCCTTTCTCCGCTCCAGAGTTCACAGTGCGGAGGAATGTTTCTCCTCTGCCAAGGAGACTTTGAGGGATGGGTTGTGGTGGGCCCTGGGCCAGCGCCTGGAATCTGGGTAACCATGGAAACAGGCCCGCGCGGGTGACAACAAACACGGGATGGAATTTCAGCGTTCGCAGCCAGGCCACGGAGGAATGGGAAAGTTCGGGAAAGTTTTTTTGTTTTTAACCCAAGGATGGGGAAGGCACAGGAGGGAGCCACAGAGTTCCACATAAATCCTCCCTGCGCAGAACCCCAGTGGAGTCACGGGGAGCCAGCCTCTCTCAGAGGCTCTATTTCCACTTTATTCTTTTCATTTGTTTATAACCCACCTCCTTCCACCGAAGATTCCGTGGGGTAACAGCCGCTCCTGAGGGGTCTCTCAGTGCACCGCCGGATCCCTGTCCTCACACCAGCATAATCCCATATCTTGAGGGCAGCCACCCTCTGCGGGCATTTCAGTGCATTCTCTCAACGCAGCCTCAGAACAGTCCTGCAGCCAGGGTGGCCAGATCCCCACCTTCCAGATGGGGAAACGAAATTCAGAGAGCCAAGATCACCCAGAAACAGAGGAGCTTTCTGCCCCAGCCCAAGCCCATCTTCCTTGCACCATGCCATTGTACCTGTAATCTTTCTTCTGGAAACAAATGAGTAATTGTGGTACTCAGCATTTATGAAGAAGAGAAGGAACGCATCCTAGACCTCTCGGTGTGCAAATAAGGGCCACTCATTCATGTAGCTGCAGAAGTGGGCCTTGACTGAATGGAAAAGATTTATATTATGGAAGGGAGAAATTTTTACAGAGTTACTGGGCTGAAAAATTAAAGAACCATGGCTTCTAGAATTTTCTTCTCGGAGGTCTTTACAAATAGAGTGGCTGGCATCATCACCTGGACAGATCAGGGCTGAGAGTAAGGGAGCCAAAAAACATCCACTGCAGGCTCTTTGCTTTGCAGATGGGGAAACCAAGGCAGAATCGGTTCTCTTCTTGACAGCACGTCCCAGGAGCCCCCAAACGAGCCCATAGTAGACGGTCAGAGTCCACAGTGGGGTTTAGGTGAAACAGTATCAGTCAGCATGATTAAAACAGGAGGTAATAACAACTGGTACAGAATAGAGGATTGTTACGTCTGGGATCAGACTGGGGGTGCGGCGCTGGTGGGGAGGAGGTCCATGCATAATGGATTGGCATTCTGCAAAATAGATACACACGGTGTAAAATCCATTTTAGTTTTGCTGTTAGGACCATCATTAGTTAAGAAGGAGCCTCTGCTCCGAAAGGAGAAAGAGACTCAACAGTTAAGAATTCAGCAAAGAAGGTAGTTTTAAATCAGCAAAGTTGCATAACTTTATAACGGTTTCAAGAAATCATCTTGAAACTTCATGAGCAAAAAATGCCTCCGAATAAGCCAACAGGAAATAAGCAGTGCAAGGAATTTCTGGAAATAGGAGAGTGTTTTTTTGTTTGTTTTTAAAGTGGAAAAAAAAAGAAGTTTTAAGGAAAAAGGAAGCCCTGACCCACATAAAGATAGGGTTTCAGTAGAACGAATTTGAGAGCAAGAGGGAAAGTGTAAGCCTCCGCAGTGGAGTACCTAGGCCCTTGAGGGCTCTATGTGGGCTGCTGAGAACAACGGCAGTTCCGGAAAAATGGGCTCAAGAAACAGAGCTAGTTTCACACTAAAAAAGAAGTGTCATTCACTGGAAAATAACAAATCTGCAGGAAGCTGTCCACAGCCCTACTGAAGTTTACAGAGTAACTTACAAATGGTTTCAGCACTTAATCCAGGAATATCTGCTGTGTATCCTGAAGTCACTGACTCTTCCTATAGCTCTGCTTTGTAACTTTTTATCCTGAAAACCTCTAATTCTCTTATTCAGTCATTAAAAATGGGGGAGAACGTGTCATTTTTTTCTCAGCAAATGTTTTTGACAACTCGCTCTATGCTAGGCCCTGAGCGCAGCGCTATCATATCCGATTCTTACTGCCTCTTGCTTGGACTTCATGCCATTTCTGAGTTTTTAATATTCAAATGCAGGGTCCATTGTGAATCTACGAGCCTCCTATAGTGTTGAGAGTTGTCCACCTTCAAATACTATAAGCACTATGCAAGCTTAAAGAGGCCACTGCTCATTCCTAATGTGAATCTTCTGTTTATGATTCATGGATTAAACCCTTATAAATGGCTTTATGTACATGCCCAAAATATGTGGATCCACAGGACGTCTGAGAGTATTCATGTTAAGTATGTATCCGCTCGTGAGAAAGTGTGTGTGGGAGGGAAGGAAGAAGTAGAAATTATTTCCCCGTTTAAAAAAGCTAGAGGGGCAAGCAACAACTATTCATATACACCATAAAGAAATGAGTGTAGCTCTCTCCTCCAGCCATCCACCCTGCCAAAAGGAAAGAAGGCGAAGGGGAAGAAGGTGGCCCCGAGCCCTGCTGTCATGAAGAAGCAAGAAGCAGAATGCAATCAATCCCTGTTTGAGAAAAGGTCAAGAATTTTGGCATCAGAGAGGACATTCAGCCCAAAAGGAACCTCACACTCTTTGTCAAATGGCCCCGTTACATCAGGCTGCTGCGGCAAAGGGCTATCCTCTATAAACGTTTAAAAGTGCCTCCTGTGATTAACCAGGTCACCCAGGCCTTGGGCCGCCAAACAGCTACTCAGCTGCTTAAGCTGACCCACAAACACAGACCAGAGTCAAAGCAAGAGAAGAAGCAGAGATTGTTGTTCCGGGCTGAGAAGAAAGCTGCCAGCAAAGGGGATATCCCCACTAAAAGGCCACCTGTCCTTTGAGCTGGGATTAATACTGTCACCACCTTGGTGGAAAACAAGAAGGCTCAGATGGTACTGATTGCCCATGACGTGGATCCCACTGAGCTGGGTGTCCTCCTGCCTGCCCTGTGTTGTAAGAGGGGGGTTCCCTACCGCATTATCGGGGGGAAGTCCAGGCTGGGGCATCTGTCCACAGGAAGACCTGCACACTGTCGCCTTCACACAGGGTAACTCGGAAGACAAAGGAGCTCTGGCTAAGCAGGCAGAAGCTGTCAGGACCAATGACAATGACAAATACAATGAGATCCGCCATCACCGGGGAAGCAACATCCTGAGTCCAAAGTCGGTGGCTCACATTGCCAAGTTGGAAAAGGCAAAGGCTAAAGAACTGGCCACCAAACTGGGCTAAGTGTACACTGTTTAGTTTTCTGTACATAAAAGTAATTAAAAGCTCTTTCAAAAAAAAAAAAGTGAGTGTGTATAGAGCTAATGATGGGAGAAGCCAATGCATCTCCAAATTGTCATTCCTTTAGCTCTTGAAAACATTACTCTTTAATGGGAAACCAAGGGTTGCTGTTTGTTCTCTCAGTAATTACACTATTTTTTTTTAATTTCAATGATTTCTAAAAACCATTTTAAACCTTTTAAAAAATCACTTTAATGCTTTTATTTAAAAAACCCCTTTTATCCTTTTATAAAATCTTTATTTAAAAACCTTTATTAAAAATAAAATCTTGGGGCGCCTGGGTGGCTCAGCCGTTAAGCGTCTGCCTTCGGCTCAGGTCATGATCCCAGGGTCCTGGGATTGAGCCCCACGTCGGGCTCCCTGCTCAGCGGGAAGCCTGCTTCTCCCTCCCCCACTCCCCCTGCTTGTGTTCCCCCTCTCGCTGTGTCTCTCTCTGTCAAATAAATAAAATCTTAAAAAAAAAAAATGAGGGGCGCCTGGGTGGCTCAGTCAGTAAGCAACTGCCTTCAGCTCAGGTCATGATCTCAGGGTCCTGGGATCGAGCCCCACATCGGGCTCCCTGCTCTGCGGGAAGCCCATTTCTCCCTCTCCCACTCCCCCTGCTTGTGTTCCCTCTCTCGCTGTCTCTCTCTCTGTCAAATAAATAAATAAAATCTTTAAAAAAAAAAAAAAAAGAAATCTTGTCATTTGCAATGACGTGGACGGAACTAGAGGGTATTATGCTAAGCGAAATAAGTCAATCAGAGAAAGACAATTATCATATGATCTCACTGATATGTGGCATTTGAGAAACAAGACAGAGGATCATAGGGGAAGGGAGGAAAAAATGAAACAAGATGAAACCAGAGAGGGAGACAAACCATAAGAGACTCTTAATCTCAGGAAACAAACTGAGGGTTGCTGGAGTGGTGGGGGGTGGGAGGGATGGGGTGGCTGGGTGATGGACATGGGGGAGGGTGTGTGCTATGGTGAGTGCTGCGAATTGTGTAAGACTGATGAATCACAGACCTGTACCCCTGACACAAATAATACATTATATGTTAATTTAAAAAAATAATAATAATAATAAAAAATAAAAAATAAATAAAAACCTTTATTATTCAGGTGTTCATTACTTCAGGGATTATTACACTGAGAGAAAGGACCCCTTGCTGTTGGCATGGGGGTCTCCGCACCATTACATCATGCAGTGCTAGCCTGAGTTGAAAAGGCCTTCGAGGAGATCATCTCAGCCCAGGTGCCCAAAGGTTTGTCATGAGAAAGTGTTCTCCAGGCAAGGCGTCCCTTTCTGACCAACTGCAGATCGTGCCCACTGGATGAGCAGAAACCCACATACTGGATGTGCTCTGAGTGAGGAGCACCCTGAAGACCCCTTCCTGCCCCATCCCTGGCCTGTCCCCTGGGCTTGCTTCTTGCCTTCATGGGAAGAAGAAACCCAGAAACATTGGAGCTATTACTCAAATACTCTATATTGTGTGAAATTGATGAGGATCACTGCTGTTTCTGCCAAAATGCCTAGGTGAAGCTGGATTCTTCAACAATAATTCCAATGAAAACTATGAGCCAGAAAATGTTGAAGTCCAGTTTGTATTGTGCTGTCAGATAGTGAAGCCCAACAAGCAAACCTGTATCCAGGTAATATCCCGTATCCAACAAAGAAATCTGCAATTTCATTGTATCATTTAGGATGCTTTGGGTTGCAAGTAAAATGGAACGGAACTAGCAGAAACTTAAGCAACAAGGGAATTTATTATTTCATGTAACCAACCCAGATCCAGGCCTGATTAATTCCACAACTAAATGATATCATCCAGAACCCAGGTTCTTATCCATCTTTAAGGCTCTTGTGTCCTCCTCAGCTGTCAGCTTGCTCCCTTCATAGTCACAAGATGGTGGCCACAACTCTGGGCAACACATCCTCACATCAGAAGCAGAAAGTGATTATCTTTTCCCACTGGTTCCGGGATGGGCAGATGGTAGAATCTAACCTCTGAGAGCTTAGCTGTGAGCGTGGAGCAGAGGTGAGTATCACAGACACACACACACACACACACACACACACACTCTGGATAGATCTAGCTGTGTGGGCTGCTGGAAGCCCCATCTTGTAACTAACTGTGTGGTGAGTGCGTATCTGAGAACAACCTGAATATTCAGAGGAGAGAAGAACCAAGCCAAGAGACAGGTGAAACCGGATATAAATGTCATTTTGAAGCCACATATGCCCTTGGCCTTTTTAGTTCATGAGCCAATTCCCTGTTTGACAGGACAATTCAGGGTGAGTTTTCTGTCACTCACAACACACAGACCTCATTCATACACCTTACTTGTGTCATTTTTCCAATCCTAATCTTCCTATTTTGTTTTGCTCTTTTAAAAATATTACTACTGGAGAGATTCTACAATATATGTGGCCAGTATTGTTTAAAAGTGACAAGGTCATGATCAACAAAGACTGAGGAAAAGGCCACAGATTGGAGGAGTCTAAGGAGACATGAAAACTAAATGCAGTGTTGGATCTTGGATTGGATACCTGGAACAGAAAAAGGATATTAGTGGGAAAATGAGGGAAATCCAAAGAAAGTCTGTAGCTTAGTGCATGGTATTACACCAATCTCCATTTCCTAGTTGGACACATGTGCTGTGGTTATGTAAGGGGTTAACATCAGAGCTGGGTAAAAGGTATATGGCAACTCTCTGTACTATCTTTGCAACTTCTCAGTGGATCTAAAATTATTCCAAAATAAAAACTTTAAATAAATATATAAGTGATCACTAATATTCCAAGGTCTAGTAAACACTGAACTAGTTTGACTTTTTCAAGTCACAGATGAGAAGGGTAAGTTACAAAGAGATTGGGACTTGCCTGTAGCACCTGGAGATTCATGTCAGAGCTGAGCCTAGGACTCAGGTTGCATCATCCAGGCGCACAACCACCCTGCAGCCTGGGGACCCGGGACTTCACTCAAAGGAATTAGTTTCCATGGAAACAGCTCTTCCCTAAGCACACTAAATTCCCTTGCAGCTCTCCATATTAGCTCCGGACTATTACATTTCAAAGTCCATTTTTCATATTAATAAATTACACAGTTATAGCAGTCCAGGAATGAGCTATAACACCATGCAAAAGGAATTTGTACCAGAAATTTAAACTACCATATGGTCAATGGATTAACATTAACCATAAATAGAAACCATCACATCCTGTGGTGCCTGCCAATCGCATTTGTTTGAATTGAGTGTTTTCTGAAAGGCAATACACGAAAAATGTTAACCCAAGCCACAACATTTCCAAAGACAGATTTTGAAGGGGCTGTCTCTCAAATAATTTAGGTGAGAGTGAACATGGCGTTCTGGAAGAATCCATATTACATGACTCAAAAAGTGATTCTTGCGACGGCAGACACTGATGTCAAAGACGCATTTGTAAAAACTGGATAGAATGTGTCTCATAAAATGTAAAGGAAAAAGCAGAATAAGCCCCAGCCCTCCAAGAATGATCTCCTCTACCGTGGTGAATTCCTCCATGCAGAGTTTAGTGACACAACCTCAGGATGAGACACTTTGAGAAAAAGGGAAATACCCCTAATCCACCTGCTTTCCTCCAAAACCATAGCAATCTCATCCTCCAGGCTCACCCTCCCATAATGTTTCTGTCATCCACACCCTAGTACTCAGAGCTGGGTCCAGAGTTGGTCACCAATGTTAGTTCCCTTCTCTCCTTGTTTTCCGCACCCAATCATTATCCCTCTTCCATCCTGTGAGCACTGGCCCTTGGGCAGAGCCCAGGCATCTGCTGGAATGCTGATCCCAGGATGTCAGAACCCAAGGGGATCCCTGAGAAACATGGACCAAAGTATGCTAATTAACACCCTTCCCTATAATTGCTGGTGACTATTGGAATTATCTGATAAAAGTTATGACAGTATTTCCCCCTTCATGGGCACAGAGATGACTTAGGAAGCACATCATGATAGAGGAAAGCCACAATTTCTGATGTTGGCTACGGTGTCCCCCATTAGCTAATGGTTATATGACAGAAGATAAAAAATTATCTCGACAGGCAGGAATAATGGGCCCCAAATTACAAAATGTAATTTAGAAAGAATGTAGGCAGTGCCCTACAGTTAGGTTCCAAAAAGTGCCTTGCAGAGACCCAGGAGGCAGCGTGTGACGCCAGCAAGAGCGGAGGCCAGGGTCTGGGAGGGCCCGGTCCCAGCCGAGCCTCTGACCAGCTGGCCACGCTTGGACAAATTGCTAGCTTCAGGGAATGCAGCTTTCTCAGCTGGAAAATAAGAAACTCAAACGAAATGATCTTTCGCATACTTCCCAGACTTGAAGCAATTCTTTGCCAACCGTAGGAAGATGACTCAGTGAATTGTGGTGCATCCCCATGATAGAGTATCATGCAGCTGTTATAGGCCCCATGTTTCCCGAGAATATTTGATAACATGAGAAAGTGCTTGTGACATGAGGAAAAATAAATAAATATGGGTTGTGGTTCTTATTTTGCAAAAAGAAATAGAGATGCCTCAGAGGAAAAAAAAAGACTAGAAGAGAGTAGAAAAAGTATTAAAAGTGCTTACCATGGGTGGTTTAGTTTTTATTATTCAGAGCTCTTAAAACTGTATTTATCATCACAAAGGTAGTAAACGCTTGATAAAAAAATACTCCAACAATACACAAGTATATACAGGAAAAATTAAAGTTTCCCCTTTTTTCCTCCCGCTGCCACTCCCTAGGTGTAACCTATATTAACATTGTGAAATAAATCAGACTTCATGTGTTTAAAGCTAAATTTGTTAGAAGCATCCTTTGTCTCAAGCAGTCTACAAAGAGAAAGCTAGGAACATTGGTGATTTTTATTTTCTTCACTAGAAACCTTAGGAAGAGAGCTTCCAAGAAATATTAGAATAAAAGTAAGAATGAGGATAAGAATAGAAATAATAAATAAATCCAAGTACTAGCACTTTTATAAATGGTTTTAATAAAAGTCTAATAATCAGTTTTATAATGACTGCAATATTTGGAGTGCTTTTATTTCTTAAAGTATTTGAAGCATTTAAGAAAGTCTGATATAATGGATTTGTTTTAGAATACAATTTAGAATATGATAAATGTTCAGAAAATTAAGTCATCAGTGGGAAAATGACTGGAGAAATTTAATTTGTGAGTCAATGAGTTTTGACTTATAATTGTGTAAGTGTTGTCTGGATATGTAGAGAAGTATAGAACATTTAAAGTTGATGGAATGTTAGTCATTTGAGAAATTTGGAACATTGATAAATGAACCATTAAACGAAGTATAGGAGTACTAATTCTTCTCCATCTTCAAAAGCCCTCAAACATTAAAAATTGTGTATGTACATGCTTGGAACCCAGACCATACTTTGTTGAGGACCCTGTTGGCTGAGCCTATGGCCCAGGGCAGGGGAAGGGAGTGGCGTAGGAAGTCAGCCTCCTTCCCAACCTGAGGACCCCCTGCCTCTGCCCAAGCAGCACCTGAATAGGAGACTCAGTCCCAGTGGCCCCAGATTTCCACCTGTGACCAGTAGGGTGACACCCTCTGCAGTAGGGGCCATAGCGGCAGCAGAACAGAAATCTCTAGGGACCTCAGAGGCATCAGCTGTGATGCTTGATTTCCAGTGCCTGGGATAGGTCTGAGTTCCACTCCCACCATGAGGCAGGATGACACACAAGTAAACACAAATTAAAAACTGGGACACTTCTCTGTTTATCCTGGAAGGATAGACCCCAGGAGGAGAGAAAAGATGAGTTAAGATTGGAGGCTTGAGGTCTTTAACTAGAATACTGCAAAAAGAGATATGACCTTAATTGTACCCGAAGCAGATAAAGTGGGACATATTGGTTACTTTTAAATCTGTGGTTCAGTTGGAGTGCTATTGTTCTGCCCCCAGGTATCTATTCATTTTTTTCTCTAGGTAGCTGTACTGCACTTCCCTTCTGGGGGAACACCTCTCCTCATTCTCAAGTACATTTGTTCTAGTACCGCAGACCCATATCCCCTGTGTTTCCAATGGGAATGTGATCAGGACCAGCCAACCAGGGCATCACTTGTAAACTGCTGTGAACCTGGAGTTCCAAGGGCTACCCCTTGGAGCACTAGGATGACCCCAAGACAAAGGAAAGCTGAGCCTGTGGTCTAGACAGGGAGAAAACAGATGCTAGACCAAGACAGTCCTAGAGCTTTTCTTGGATTTTTCAGTTACATGAGCCAACAAATTATCTTCTCAGCTTAAATCAATTTGATGTGAATTTGCAGTCATTTGTTACCAAAGAGTCCTAACTGATACAAGTAGATCTGAGAACTTAGAACAATCTAGAAACTTCATCAGGGAGAGAGGTGAGGAATTGGTTATGTAATTCTGAGATGAGAAGTCTCTAAGACTACAGGATAACTCTCTTCCAATATCCCCTACATAAATGTTACCAGAATATAAATTTCCACTCAATAGGTAGATGAACTTTCAAGTAACTAAAGTTGCCCAACAAAGGGACCAACTGCTTCAGATGGAGGTGAACCCTCCATTAGAGGAACAATCCAGTCAAGCGTGGATGAATGCCCGAAAAGGATGGTGCTGAGATTCCTTCACTGGGTGGGAAGTGTGAATCTCAAATGACTCTTCTGACTCTAATAGCCAACAGAAATTAGGAGTTGGAACAATCACTAGGGAAAGTGAGTGGAGGTGCTGTTAAATTCTGCAGAGCCCTGGCTTGATCCGTGAGAAGCTCTGGTGCTAATACTTTGGGTTTGTTTTTTTTTTTTAAGATTTTATTTATTTATTCATAAGAGACAGAGAGAGAGAGAGAGGCAGAGGGAGAAGCAGGCTCCCTGCTGAGCAGAGAGCCTGATGCGGGACTCGATCCCAGGACTCTGAGATCCTTAACCATCTGAGCCACCCAGGCGCCCTGGTGCTAATACTTTGAATTAGATTTGATCTGTAGCCCAATGCTGCATAGCAACAGAATTAATGCGGAAGTCAGAGAAAGCACCAGAAAGCACTGAGAACTGAACACTTCCCTCTCATAAAACACAAATTGTTTAAATAAGAATTCTGTAGTTGGTTTGGAATGCTGAGTGTGCAAAGCCACCTCTGTTGATTTGGCCAAGATAAGAGTTAAACAAGGAAGAGGCCATCCAGAAGTTTGGTGGGAATGAGGGATTCTGGATACGCCTGGGTATATGTGTGACTGTGGAAGTGACTGAAGTCAGCTCAGGTCCCACATCCTATGACCAATCCGTGATCCCTGCACCAACACACACTTAGTGTCAGGTGCCCAGAGACTGAAATGGGCACAGACTGCTCAAGTTTTCGTTAGTGTGGCAGACTGGTTATTTTCACCACATAGCCTACTTCTCTGACCTCTACCTCTTCCTTCAGTATATTACACTTCAGCCACTTGAACTTTCTTTTGATTCCTCAAACACACCTAGCTCATCCCATCTTAGGACCTTGGCTCTTGTTCTTCTATCTACCCAGAAAGCTCTACCTCTAGGCTCATTTCTTGGGGTTATTCACGTATTAGCTCAAATGGCAAATCCTTGGTGAGTTCTTTCCTGACCACTAATCCAAATTAGCAACCCTATCCCCAACACACATCCCTACCCAAAGAGAACCCATCCTCTGTATCACATCATCTCTTTCATTGTCTTCCTGGAACTTATTACTATTGGAAATTGTCTTTCTTATTGATTTGCAGCTTGTTTATAGTCTTTCCTCTCCATTAAAGCAAAAGCTCTGTGAGAGCAGGGATCTTGTCTGTTTTGTTCATCGACACATCCTCAACTCTTAGAATTATTCCAAGCACATGGTTCATATGTCATGAAAGTTTGCTGAAGGAATAAATGGTTGAGTAAACCTACTCTTTGCCACCTTGATCTTGGAAATATTTCCTTCTATATAATATGTTTTCTAGAAGACAGAACAAGTGAGTGACTGGGGTAGAAAGAGACTCTTTTGCTGAAAGGACTTGTCCCTGGTATGGCAACTTGCCTTTTAATTGGCTTAGTGTCCTGAGGTGACCAAGGAGGAAAGGAACACAGGACTTTATCCAGAGCCCAGCCTCCTCCGTGAGCACATCTAATATACTCTGTAAGAGTGAGCTGACTTATTTTTTAAAGGAGCCACTGCTCAGCAACAACCAGCCATTGGGACTTACTGCCTTTCCAACCCATTGTCTCTCCTTTGGTCCTTGGTAAGAGTCCTCCCTCCTCCACTCTGTGAAAGCCAGTGAATCTTCAGTCAAACTCAACTCTTGAGTGTGGCTATTGTTTTTCCCCTTGGTATAGACAAATAATTACTTGCTAGTGTGTCCAGTGCCTGAGATAATTGATAGAGGATGGCTCTCAAAGTCTGAGTGCATATCAGCGAAGCCAGGCTTGGATCACCTTCCGAAGGACTTTGCCCTACAGGGAACTTCTTTCAGGAGGAAGAGACTTGTAATTATTTAAATGAAAGAAGATGGGAGGAGTACTCTTTGGAATGTCATCTCACAGGCTTTCCTGAGTTGGGAGCAATTTCAGGGCACCCTAAACATACTGGCCAACACAGAGGCTTTAACATACTGGGAAACTCTGGATATAGAGGGTGGGGAAATAGGCCTCCTAAAAGGAATTTTTTAAAAAGCACCTGGAATATAGAAATGGCATCTCCAGCACTGGGGCCACTATTTGGGAGAGAGGGATTGCTCAGTGATGGAGTGAAGGAGTGAGTAGATACACCACAGGGACCATATCCATTAGAAAGGCAGTCATTGGAGGTCTAATTTTTGGCTAGAATACTAAATGTTGAGACACCTTTTATTTCTTGCTTTGTTTTTTTAGCTGCTGGAAGCACAAGAATATGATCCACCCTCTATTCATTCACTCATGTATTCATTAACCAATATTACTGAGTAGCTGTTATGTTTCAGACACTGTTTTTGGTTTTAGGAAATCAATACTGAAAATGGGATAGACAGGGTCCCTTTGCTCACAGGACTTACATTCTAGAGAGGAAGACAGGCATTTAAGAGATATTTGCACAAGTAATTAACAACAGATATAAATTTATATGTAGGAAAGTTGGCCAAATGAAAAAAGGGCCTCAATGCCAGTTTCTTCCCTGTTGCATCCTACCTGTTGAAAGCTCTTGCAGGTGGTGGGGAAGATGGCAAAGGAAGGAGGTGAGCACCAGACCTGGATCCCAAACTTCCTATACTCTGTACAGAAAAGAGGCTAGATACAGGAAAGCACAGAAACCAAGGGGTCCATACCTTTCCTCCATTTCACTTTTTGTTCAAGCCATGCTCTTTTAGGCAAGTGGCTCTGGGAAGGCCACTGTTGGCTCACCCTACCCCCAAACAATTTTTCACCCTCCCTGACAACAGCTGAAAAGCCACATAGAGTTTTTCTTAACACAGACTTTCTCACAAGTTATGTCAGTTTAGGTCCTTCAGGAAGCAGATGGCAAGATGGAGTTAGCAGTGCAAGAGATTACTTGGGGAGATGATTATGAAGGAGGACGGGGGGAATGAGTGGGAGTTGGCAGGGAGAGCCTTCAGACCACAGTGCACTTCTGAAAGGAGATGGGTAGAAGGAGAAGTAAATAGGAAGAGCCTCAGAGCTGTTCAGCCCCAAGAAAATCTTGGCCAGCCCAACTGAGAGGTCTAGAACAAAGATTGGCTATTAAAGGAGTCCTGCATTGGGCAGAAATTATCAGGCCCTAATGCCCCTGTTGGACACAGTCATTGGTTGTTGCTGCCTGGGAGAGTGTGGCCATGGCTCAAACACAGACACAGATCCTGAGGGCACTGCAGCTGGAAGCTCCTATCACCTGGTTCCCTTCTGAAGGGAAGGTGAGCTCACACCCCCATAGCTGCCACCCAAGTCCAGCTTGTGGTAGTGCTCTCACTCACAGGGACATTCTCCACTACTGCGATTGACAGACAAGGGAGAGTTTCCACAAGCAGAGCCTTGGCCTCTAGGAAAGACAGTAGAGATGAGATTGGGAAGGAGAGCATGCAAGGCACAGGCAGGTCCCTAGGGCGGTTTGAGGAGACACCAGAAACCTTGTCAAGGCTCGAATAGTGCCAGCCACAATGGCTGAATGGACAGCTGGGGGCAGGAAATACAGGGATTGGAAGGCCTGAGAGTGCTGGCCAGAGAGACAAGAACTGGCTGACTGCCAGGATAGCCACAATGGATAAGCCAGTGATGGGGATGCAGGATGAGCTGCACCACAGGCTCCTCACACATAGGCAGCCCAACCTACAAGTCTGGCATCTTTTCCTTAGTTCCCTATATTCTCCCCATGGGGACCTAGATACCTACCTCTATAAACACTTATCTACATCCAATGGTATTGATTCTTCTGATCCTCAATCACTTATTATTTGATATTAAAGAAAAAACCTGAAACTTGTTTTGATAAAAAAATCTAAGAGTTAAACTGAATCTATCTTAAACTAATTTTAAGTTGGATTTCTCTAAATAGATGCAAACCATCATATAGCCTAATTTGATAGTTCTCTGAAAAACTAACCCTGAATTTCACATTCAGTGTTAAGAGGCCCTTGGATACACCAAAAGTTATGTTGTATCATGAAATAAGGAGTTTGATGAACTAAAATCTCTGTACCTACGGTCCAAAATAAAATAATGCTGACCCAACAAAGGGACTTCATGCTTTCAAGTGCCCCACACACTACAAACACAAAACCTAAACATCCACCACCTTGATGAGCACCATTGAGAGCCCAATAAAACCAGTTACAAACCTTTTGCTCGGTAGCCTCAAAACAAAGGTGATTGCTGATAGCTATGAAGGTGAGGCACAGGAGGTAGGCAGTGTGCTTAGATCAAGAAAGACTATGGACTTACCCAATCCTTCCTCTCAGAGAGCATAAATACAATAGATTCTTGCATAACAGAATATAATTTTCCAGTAGTGCTGAGCATCCACTTTCTTGCTTCTCTTTGTGTTCCAGTGTGTGCTTCCAGGTGCTGTCATTAATTAGTGCTGCATTCGCAGTAGTTGAATATGTATGGTGGCTAAGGAGCATTTTGCAATATTAAATAATTCACATGACTATGACATTTGGTTGTTAGCTGAATTTATAATGTTTAAGTAGGTAGGCCTCCTTTTGCACTCTTGGCCTGGGCCCCACAAACATAAAGGACGGGCCTGGACAATGGTACCCTAGTTACCAAGCAGAAGTCAATAGAAGGATCCATGTAAATTGGGCCACAGTTCTTGAAAATGTTCCCATGATGGATCACTAGCAATGATTGTAATCACAGCAGCAGTTCTGTGAATACACCAGAAGCACTAGTCCTGTACATTTTGCTCTCATAATCAGCTCTTTGCCCTATTCTGTGAAGTATCTCTGTGTGCTACAGAGCAAGCACTATGAGGAGCAGGCCTCACGTCTCCAGTCTTGCAGCCCTCTAGTTGTAAAGGAAGGATCACTTCCTGTTCTACCCCAGCCCTTGTCCTCTCAATGCAGGTAATCTGTTCTCTCTGAAGGGCTGCTCCCTATAAACATCAGAGTGCTATCTTTTGTGGGCTCTGGAGTCAGGCCTGAGACAAGCTTCTAGAAAGCCTCCTCACTCATCCTCGGTCACAGCAGTGCTGCCCCTTCTGCCCAATGTCCTTGTGAGGGCATCTCTCTGCTGGTAGCTGGGCTGAGCCCTGACAGAGCCCTGGTGCAGGGCCCCTCACCTGAAGACCTTGCTGCAGGGCCCCTCACCTGAAGACCACTGGCCCTTTATTCCATGAACAGGATCTCTCCTCCACTCCTGTTCCATGCATCTCCTCGCAGAGCTCCCAGTCTCCGCCCTTCTGTAGAGTCCCTAGTAATGCTGGCTTCTCCTGATTCCCAGATATTCTCCAAGGATAGTGTCCTCTTGTGGCATCCTCCATCTGGCTGTCCTCAATCACCTGACCCAATCCCCAGGATTCTCCATGGCACACAACACCCTCAGTCCAGAGAGAGCAGGTCTTTCTCTTCCTACACCACCAGTGGGAGTGCTGAGTGGTCTCTTTCAAAATAGACATTTAGTCTGCCCCTAACATAACTCTTTCAAAATAGCCATTTTCCCCAGTTTTAAAGGAAAAGAAAGAAAAGGCCATGCTAATGTCTATTTCCACTGCATACTTTGTTACACATCTAACAAGTCACCTGACATCTTTTCAGCACCAAAGTTCTCCATTTCCAACCTGTCCCTCACAGTTGGGTATACTCACAGTAGGGGAGGTCAGAGGCAATACCCACCAGACATCACACATCTCTTAGGGGAAGTCTTAGAGCCTAGTTCTGAAGTCTTCTCAAAGGAATGCAAGGCTGCCTTCACTTGTCCAGACTGTCAGAAATAGAGGTCCGTGCAGCTTGGTCCCCTAACTTTACAGGTGGGGAAATTGGGTGAATACAAGAGAAGCAACTGACCCAGGTCACTCTGAGAGTTGGTGGCAGGCAAGAGCTCTGACCCATGGCACTTTTCATCACAGAATGGCTGTGGATTTTATTCCCAGGAGACAAGCCCATGCTTCCTCCGTAAATAGGAAGGTACTCCCAGGGTCTTTTCATCACCCAGAAGGAGGATGGTGGCCAGGAAGTGTCAGCAGAAGACCTTGAACAGTTGCCAGCTGAGATTCTGAGCATAACAAGGATAAGGTGAGAAGATGCTCAGGAAAATAAAAGAAGGTGTTGATAAGTAGGTGAGATACACATCTGATACAGTGGCACAGTGAGAGCACTTGATACAGCTCCCCAAGAAGAAAGATCTACAGCCCCAGTCTGGCTGTGCAGCACATCGGAGCAGTGGTTTTCAACAGTGGCAACACACTGGAATTACCTAAGGAGCTTTAAAAAATACAGATGCCTGGGCCCACTCCGGAGACTGACTTTTTCAGTACAGCCCAAGCATCAGGATTTGTAAAAGCTCTCTTGATATTCTAACATGTAACCAAGATTGAGATCCAGTTCTTAGAAGAAAAGGCCCTGGTCCACCTCATATTGGGTTCCCTGCTTCAAAAAGAAGCAAATAATGTTTAAATAGAAAATACTCAGATTCTTTCCCCATCCCATTCTCAGACTATACAGCAGAAATCATAATTATTCTAGCCTGAACTGTCAGATTTTCTGCTAAGATCTCTTTCCTGGGATCTGGCTTTCACTTCTATAACCACTGTCAAATCGCCACACTTCAGATTCTACAAAGTCCTTTCCAATTCCCAAAGTCCCTTGGTATGTGGCTCTCTGAAAAATATTTAGTCACTACTGCTGAGAATGTAATCTTTAAAAAAAGAAAAATCTTTCTCTTCTAGTCATGATAGAGTAACCAGTACCAGACTTGTCTTCCCACTATTAAAAAAAATGAGAAAATTGGACAAAATATATGAAACAGCTGTTTCCAAATACTGGACAATAAGCAAGGCAGGACTATGATCAAGCCTCACAGTTGCCCTGGCTTTTTGCCAGGAGCCACTTTTCCAGACAGTGGCGTGGAAGAAAAAACACAAGCATAGCATTAAAATTTTGCCAAGTTAAGCCAAGATCAGAGTTCAGGGAGGCAGAAGCAGCTGGAATCTATGGGACAGAGTACTGGATAGGAAAGAACTATGCAGAGAAAGAATTCCAGAAATCCACATAGGGGTCTCCTTGAGTCTATTGCTGTCAACTTCTGTGGATGCTCAGGGTAAAACTCCAAGAGGCTATGCAAAGAAGCACTGAGAATCTGTGCAGAACAACCTCCAAAGCCTACACATGGCTGTGAGATAGCAGAGATCCAGCCAGAGAGGACGGGTTTCATTGGACAGCTGGGGCACTTAGTAAACTAGAAGGGTTATATCTTAGTAGTAGGGCTAAAATATATAGCAGGGCTGCCTTAACAAGGTCTGCCTTAACAAAATTTAAAAGCAAACTCTTCAAAAAATTGAGCTGATCCCAAGTTCCTTAGTGATCCTAAGTTCCAGAACAAAGTACAATATTCTTTAAAGAGAAAAACAAAATCATTCACTCAAATAGGTAACTGTGACCATGCCTAGAACCCAATAAAAAATTACTAGACATACAAAGATGCAGGAAAACATGATCCATAACTAGGAAAAAAAATCAGTCAAATAGAAACATACCCAGAAGTGACAGAGATTTTGAAACAAGCAAATAGGTGTCTTAAAGCAGTATTATAAATATGTTAATATAAAAAGAAATACAGAGAAAAGAAATAGAAGATATAAAAGAAAATGGAAGCTCTAGGGATAAAAAATACAATTATCTGAAATGAAAAGTTTAGTGGATGGGATTACGAGCAGAATAAACACAGCAGAAGAAAAGGCAAATGAATTTGAAGATACAACAAGAGAAATTCTCTAAACTGACACATAGAGAAGAAAAATGGAAAAAAATTAATAGAACCTGGAATCATGAAACCATGAGTGAACCATGGAAACATGTTAAGTAGCTGAGCGTATGCATAAGGGCGTGGGGAGCAGAAAAATACTTGGAGAAATAACGTCTGAAATGTTTCCAAATTTGATAAAATTTTCAAGCCATATATCTAATAAACTCAATCTAATCCCAAGAAGGGTATACACAAATAAAACTACATGAAGGCACATTACTGAAAACCAAGGACAAGGAGAAAAACTTAAAGGCAAACAGAAAAAAAGAGACACACAACATAAAGGAAACAAAATGAGAATTACCATAGATTTATCATCAGGAAAAATGCAAGTAAGAACACAATGCAGTGGCATCTTTAAAATGCTGAAAGGAGGGGCACCTGGGTGGCTCAGTCGGTTAAGCCTCTGACGCTTGATTTTGGCTCAGGTCATGATCTCAGGGTCGTGAGACTGAGCCACGAGTAGGGCTCCACACTCAGCAGGGAGTCTGCTTCTCTCTCTCTCCCCTGTCCCCTCCCCCCACTCTCTCTCTCTCTCAAATAAATAAATCTTTAAAAATAATATAAAATTCTGAAAGAAAAAATGAATTAATCTAGACTTCCATAAGAAATGAAAATATGCTTCAAAACTGAAAATGAAGTAAAGATGTTTTCAGACAACAAAAGCTGAAAGAATTCGTTATAAACAGACCTGTTCTACAAAATGATGTTTCTTACAAATACAAATGGAAAAATTTTATAAATATAAATAGAACTTTTTCAGGCTGAAAAAAAAAATACTCTGATGGAATCTTGTACTTACATAAGGGAATAAAATGTGCTAGAAATAGTAAATAAGTGAAAAAATATGTAAGATTTTTTCCTTTAAAATTTATTTAAAAGATAACTGTTGAAAGAAGAAATAACAACATATTAGGGGATTTATAACAGAAGTAAAATGTATGATAACAATAGAACAAAGGATTATTTGTTGTTGTAAAGTTCTATATTATACCTGAAGTGATATAATATTATTTAAATGTATACATACATTTTAAACCTATTGTTACTTTATTAAAAAATAAAACAAAGACATACAGCTAAAAACTAAAAGTGGATATAAATCAAAGTATAGTTCAATGAAAACAACAAACAGACCCAACTATATGCTGTTTTTAAGGATCCCACTTTAATCATAAAGACACAGAAAAGATAAAAGTAAAAAGATCTTTCGTAGAAAATTATATACCGTGTGAACACTAATTATAAGGTTAATATAGTTATACTAATATTAGATGAAGTAGACTTTCATTAAAAGAATATTACCAAAGATAAAGATGAATATTTCATAATGATAAGAGAGTCAATTCACCAAGAGGACATAACAATCTTAGACATTTATATACCTAACAATAAAACTTCAAAATGCATGAAACATTAAACAACTGAAATGGAAAGAGAAACAGATTTTATCCACAATTATAGTTGGATATTTCAACACTCCTCTCATTAATTTATAGTAGACAGAAAACCAGCTAGTATATAGATTTGAACAATAATCAACTAACATGATCTTACGAACATTTATAGAACACTCCACAAAGAACAGCAGAACACATATTCTTTTCAAATGCAGATGGAACATTGACCAAGATAGACCATATTCTGAGCCATAAAACAAGTATCAATATATAAAAATATTGAATTATATGTTCTCTGCCCACTCAAAATTAAATTAGAAGTCAACAACAAAAAGATATCTAGAGAGGGGCGGAGCAAGATGGCGGAGGAGTAGGAGACCTGGATTTCGTCTGGTCCCAGGAATTCAGCTGGATAGGGATCAAACCATTCTGAACACCTATGAACTCAACAGGAGATCGAAGAAAAGAATAGCAACAACTCTCTGAACAGAAAAGCAACCACTTTCTGGAAGGTAGGACGTGCGGAGAAGTGAATCCGAGGGGATATTCGGGAGGATAGACGGTGGGGGAGGGGGCCTCTGTCGGCCACTTCTGGCAAGTGATAGAGCTGCAGAGCACAAAATTGGAACTTTTAGAAGTCTGCTCCACTGAGGGACGTTGCTCTGGTGGCTAAGCGGGGGTGGAACCCTCGCTGGGACAGTGTGGTCTCAGGACCCTCGGGGTCACAGGAAGACTGGGGGTGCCTGAGTGCAGCAGAGCTCCCAGGTATGGGAGTGGGGAAGCCCGCTGCAGAGACGGAGCCGAGGAGCGGGCTCTCAGCTCGGGGTTGCCATAAACCGTGATCCGTGGCACAGTCGGGCCACTGCTCCTCCAGCAGGGACCCAACAAGCGGCAGATCTGGGCAGACTCCCCTTCCTCCCCGGGAGGAGCGGTGCCGGGAGCGCACCGCAGGGATCTGCTGGGTTTGGAGACTCCACACGGGGTCGTGTGCCAGAGATAGAAACGCTCAGTCACAGGCCGGGTGAGCACGGAGTGCGGCCGGAGACCGGGGAGACAGGAGTGACTGACTGCTTTTCTCTGGGGGCTCACTGAGGAGTGGGGCCCGAGTTCTCGGCTCCTCCGGGGCGGAGATTGGGAGGCCGCCATTTTCACTCTCAGCCTCCAAAGCTGTACGGAAAGCTTGCAGGGAACAAAAGCTCCGAGGGCAAACCCAAGCTTAGCCCGGACCCACGAGGGCGGGGCAACTCTGCCTCCGGCAAAGACATTTGGGAACCACGGCAACAGAAGATCAGCGAGAACAACCAGCCAAGACCAAGTTTACCGATCAATGAGAATGGCAGAACTCCAGCGCTAGGGGAATACTGCACATAGAATCCATGGCTTTTTTACCATGATTCTGCCGTCTTTCAAAGTTATTTTTTTTTAACTGTCTTTTTTTTTTTCCCCTTTTTCAACCAACATCTTATCAACCCCTTTTTTAAAAAACATTTTTATTTTTCATTTTTAGAGTCATATTCTATCCCTTCATAGTAGTTACCCTTATTTTTGGCATATAAGTTGTTCTCTCTTTAAAATTTTGAGATACAGTTTCTTCTAACAGATCAAAATATACCCTAAATCTCTAGTGTATGGCTTTGTTCTTGTCTACTGCCTGATCACATTCTCTCCCCTTTTTTTTTAAATCCTCTTCTTTCTTTTTTCAAACAACTTCTTATCAATTCCTTTTATAAAATTTTTTATAATTTTCATCTTTACAGTCATATTCCATCCTTTCATCGTATCAACCCTTATTTTTGTATGTATATAAGTTTTTCTTTCTTTAAAATTTTGGGAGGCACTTCCTTCTAACAGACCAAAATACACCCAAAATCTAGTGTGTGGCACTAATCTATGGACCAGCCTGATCATATTTGATCATATTCTGTTTTTTTGTTTTGTTTTGTTCTGTTTTTGTTTGTTTTTATCTTTTTTTTTCTTTTTTTTTCCTTTTTCTTTTTTCTTTCTTTCCCTTTCTTTTCCCCTGGTTTCAGGTCTTTTCTGATTTGTTTGGAGTATATTTTCTGGGGACGTTGTTACCCTGTTAGCATTTTGTTCTCTCATTCATCTATTCTCCTCTGGACAAAATGACAAGATGGAAAAAATCACCTCAACAAAAAGAACAAGAGGTAGTACCGACTGCCAGGGACCTACTCAATACGGACATTAGTACGATGTCGGAACTAGAGTTCAGAATCATCACTTTAAAGATACTAGCTGGGCTTGAAAAAAGCATGGAAGTTATTAGAGAAACCCTTTCTGGAGAAATAAAGGAACTAAAATCTAACCAAGTCGAAATCAGAAAGGCTATTAATGAGGTACAATCAAAAATGGGGGCGCTAACTGCTAGGATAAATGAGGCAGAAGAGAGAATCAGCGATATAGAAGACCAAATGATGGAAAATAAAGAAGCTGAGAAAAAGAGAGATAAACAACTACTGGATCACGAGGGCAGAATTCGAGAGATAAGCGATACCATAAGACGAAACAACATTAGAATAATTGGGATCCCAGAAGAAGAAGAAAGAGAGAGGGGCAGAAGATATATTGGAGCAAATTATAGCAGAGAACTTCCCTAATTTGGGGAAGGAAACAGGCATCAAAATCCAGGAGGCGCAGGGAACCCCTCTCAAAATCAATAAAAATAGGTCAACAACCGACATCTAACAGTAAAACTTATGAGTCTCAGACACAAAGAGAAAATCCTGAAAGCGGCTCGGGAGAAGAGACAACCTACAATGGTAGAAACATTAGATTGGCAACAGACCTATGCACAGAGACCTGGCAGGCCAGAAAGGACTGGCATGATATATTCAGAGCACTAAACGAGAAAAATATGCAGCCAAGAATACTATATCCAGCTAGGCTGTCACTGAAAATAGAAGGAGAGATAAAAAGCTTCCAGGACAAACAAAAACTAAAGGAATTTGCAAACACGAAACCAGCCCTACAAGAAATCTTGAAAGGGGTCCTCTAAGCAAAGACAGAGCCTAAAAGCAACATAGACCAGAAAGGAACACAGACAATATACAGTAACAGTCACCTTACAGGCAATACAATGGCACTAAATTCCTATCTTTCAATAGTTACCCTGAATGTAAATGGGCTAAATGCCCCAATCAAAAGACACAGGCTATCAGATTGGATTAAAAAACAAGACCCATCAATACGCTGTCTGCAAGAGACTCATTTTAGACCCAAAGACACCCCCAGATTGAAAGTGAGGGGGTGGAAAACCATTTACCATGCTAATGGACACCAAAAGAAAGCTGGGGTGGCAATCCTTATATCAGACAAATTAGATTTTAAACCAAAGACTGTAATAAGAGACGAGGAAGGACAGTATATCCTACTTAAAGGGTCTATCCAACAAGAAGATCTAACAATTGTAAATATCTATGCCCCTAACATGGGAGCAGCCAATTATATAAGGCAATTAACTACAAAAGCAAAGAAACACATTGACAACAATACAATAACAGTGGGGGACTTTAACACCCCCCTCAATGAAATGGACAGATCATCTAAGCAAAAGATCAACAAGGAAATAAAGACTTTAAATGACACACTGGACCAAATGGACTTCACAGACATATTCAGAACATTCCATCCCAAAGCAATGGAATATACATTCTTCTCTAGTGCCCATGGAACATTCTCCAGAATAGATCACATCCTAGGTCACAAATCAGGTCTCAACCGGTACCAAAAGACTGGGATCATTCCCTGCATATTTTCAGACCACAATGCTTTGAAACTAGAACTCAATCACAAGAGGAAAGTCAGAAAGAACTCAAATACATGGAGGCTAAAGAGCATCCTACTAAAGAATGAATGGGTCAACCAGGAAATTAAAGAAGAATTAAAAAAATTCATGGAAACCAATGAAAATGAAAACATAACTGTTCAAAATCTTTGGGATGCAGCAAAGGCAGTCCTAAGAGGAAAGTATATAGCAATACAAGCCTTTCTCAAGTAACAAGAAAGGTCTCAAATACACAACCTAACCCTACAACTAAAGGAGCTAGAGAAAAAACAGCAAATAAAGCCTAAACCCAGCAGGAGAAGAGAAATAATAAAGATCAGAGCAGAAATCAGTGGAATAGAAACCAAAAGAACAGTAGAACAGATCAACGAAACTAGGAGCTGGTTCTTTGAAAGAATTAGCAAGATTAATAAACCCCTGGCCAGACTTATCAAAAAGAAAAATGACCCAAATCAACAAAATCATGAGTGAAAGAGGAGAGATCACAACCAACACCAAAGAAATACAAACAATTATAAGAACATATTATGAGCAACTATATGCCAGCAAATTAGATAACCCGGAAGAAATGGATGCATTCCTAGAGATGTATCAACTACCAAAACTGAACCAGGAAGAAATGGAAAACCTGAACAGACCTATAACCACTTAGGAAATTGAAGCAGTCATCAAAAATCTCCCAACGAACAAAAGCCCAGGGCCAGATGACTTCCCAGGGGAATTCTACCAGACATTTAAAGAAGAATTAATACCTATTCTTCTGAAACTGATCCAAAAAATAGAAATGGAAGGAAAACTTCCAAACTCATTTTATGAGGCCACCATTACCTTGATCCCAAAACCAGACAAAGACCCCATCAAAAAGGAGAATTACAGACCAATATCCTTGATGAACATGGATGCAAAAATTCTCACCAAAATACTAGCCAGTAGGATCCAACAGTACAATAAAAGGATTATTCACCATGACCAAGTGGGATTTATCCCTGGGCTGCAAGGTTGGTTCAACATCTGCAAATCAATCAACGTGATACAATACATTAATAAAAGAAAGAACAAGAATCATATGATCCTCTCAAAAGAGGCAGAAAAAGCATTTGACAAAGTACAGCATCCTTTCTTGATCAAAACTCTTCAGAGTATAGGGATAGAGGGTATATACCTCAATATCATAAAAGCCATCTATGAAAAACCTACA
This sequence comes from Phoca vitulina, assembly GCF_004348235.1. Lineage (NCBI taxonomy): Eukaryota > Metazoa > Chordata > Mammalia > Carnivora > Phocidae > Phoca > Phoca vitulina. The sequence continues at coordinate 22,145,584 of NW_022589713.1, forward strand.
GCGAATATCATTCTCAATGGGGAAAAACTGAGAGCTTTCCCCTAAGGTCAGGAACACGGCAGGGATGTCCACTATCACCACTGCTATTCAACATAGTATTAGAAGTCCTAGCCACAGCAATCAGACAACAAAAAGAAATAAAAGGCATCCAAATTGGCAAAGAAGAAGTCAAACTCTCACTCTTTGCAGATGATATGATACTTTATGTGGAAAACCCAAAAGACTCCACCCCAAAACTGCTAGAACTCATACAGGAATTCAGTAAAGTGGCAAGATATAAAATCAATGCACAGAAATCAGTGGCATTCCTATACACCAACAACAAGACAGAAGAAAGAGAAATTGAGGAGGTGATCCCATTTACAATTACACCCAAAACCATAAGATACCTAGGAATAAATCTAACCAAAGAGGCAAAGGATCTGTACTCAGAAAACTATAAAATACTCATGAAAGAAATTGAGGAAGACACAAAGAAATGGAAAAACATTCCAAGACCTAAATGTGAGACAGGAGTCCATCAAAATCCTAAAGGAGAACACAGGCAGCAACCTCTTCGACCTCAGCCGCAGCAACTTCTTCCTAGAAACATCGCCAAAGGCAAGGGAAGCAAAGGCAAAAATGAACTATTGGGACTTCATCAAGAGAAAAAGCTTTTGCACAGCAAAAGAAACAGTCAACAAAACCAAAAGACAACCAACAGAATGGGAGAAGATATTTGCAAATGACATATCAGATAAAGGGCTAGTATCCAAAATCTATAAAGAACTTATCAAACTCAACACCCAAAGAACAAATAATCCAATCAAGAAATGGGCAGAAGACATGAACAGACATTTTTCCAAAGAAGACATCCAAATGGCCAACAGATACATGAAAAAGTGCTCAACATTGCTCGGCATCAGGGAAATCCAAATCAAAACCTCAGTGAGATATCACCTCACACCAGTCAGAATGGCTAAAATTAACAAGTCAGGAAAGGACAGATGTTGGCGGGGATGCGGAGAAAGGGGAACCCTCCTACACTGTTGGTGGGAATGCAAGCTGGTGCAGCCACTCTGGAAAACAGTATGGAGGTTCCTCAAAAAGTTGAAAATAGAGCTACCCTATGACCCAGCAATTGCACTACTGGGTGTTTACCCCAAAGATACAAATGTAGGGATCCGAAGGGGTATGTGCACCCCGATGTTTATAGCAGCAATGTCCACAATAGCCAAACTGTGGTAAGAGCCGAGATGTCCATCGACAGATGAATGGATAAAGAAGATGTGGTATATATATACAATGGAATATTATGCAGCCATCAGAAGGAATGAGATCTTGCCATTTGCAATGATGTGGATGGAACTGGAGGGTGTTATGCTGAGCAAAGTAAGTCAATCAGAGAAAGACATGTATCATATGACCTCACTGATATGAGGAATTCTTAATCTCAGGAAACAAACTGAGGGTTGCTTGAGTGGGGGTGGTGGGAGGGATGGGGTGGCTGGGTCATAGACATTGGGGAGGGTATGTGCTATGGTGAGCGCTGTGAATTGTGCAAGACTGTTGAATCACAGATCTGTACCTCTGAAACAAATAATGCAATATATGTTAAGAAAAAAAAAAAAGAAGAAGAAGATAGCAGGAGGGGAAGAATGAAGGGGGGGAATCGGAGGGAGAGACGAACCATGGGAGACAATGGACTCTGAAAAACAAACTGAGGGTTCTAGAGGGGAGGGGGGTGGGAGGATGGGTTAGCCTGGTGATGGGTATTAAAGAGGGCACGTTCTGCATGGAGCACTGGGTGTTATGCACAAACAATGAATCATGGAACCCTACATCAAAAACTAATGATGTAATGCATGGTGATTAACATAACAATAAAAAATTTTTAAAAAAGAAAAAATATGTTTTCTAAATGACCAAAAAAAAAAGATATCTAGAAAAAAAATCCCCAAATATTTGAAAATTAAAGAAAAAACTTCTTAATAATCTATGGGACAAAGAAGAAATCATGACAATATTTTGAAGTGGGTGAAAATGAATACACAACATATCAAAATCTGTGCAATGCAGCTAGAGCAGTACTTAGAGTAAAATTAGTAGCTTTATAAGCTTATATTAGAAAAAAAGAAAGGTCTAGGGGCACCTGGGTGGCTCAGTCAGTTAAGCATCTGACTCTCTTGATCTCAGGGTTGTGAGTTCAAGCCCCACATTGGGCTCCATGGCATGGAGCCTACTTTAAAAAAAAAAAAGAAGAAGAAGAAAAGAAGAAACACCTAAAATCAATTATCCAAGCTTCTCCTTTAAAAAACTAAAAAAATGAAGATCAAATTAAACCCAAAGTAAAAAGAGTGAAAATCAGTCAAAATGGACAACAATAACATCAATTTTTTTAAACCTTTACGTTTTTAAAAGATCAATAAAATTGATGAACTGTTAGCTAGACTGATCAGCTAAACTGATCAAGAAGAAAAGAGAGAAAACACAAATTGCCAATATCAGGAGTACAAGAGAGCACATCATTACAAACACTATAGATAGTAAAATGGTAAAAGGGAATATCATGAAAAACTCTATGCCAATAAATTTGAGAACTTAAATGAAATGGACAAATTATTTGAAAATACAACTGACCAAAACTGAAACAGAAGAAATAAAATATCTGAATAGCCATATGCTTACTAAAGAGATTGAATTTATAAATAAACTTCTTCCATAAACGAAACTCCAGTCCTCAATGGCATCACTGATGAATTCTTTTGAACATCTTAGGAAGAGATAATACTAGTACTACATAAATTCTTTCATAAAAGAGACAAAAGAACATTTCCCAACTTGTTTTATGAGGGCAGTGTTACCTTGTTACCAAAACCTGGCAAAGATACAAGATTATAAGAAAAGAAAACTACAGACCAATATCTGTCATAAATAGAGACACAAAAATCTCTAACAAAATGGTATCAAAGAGTTCAGCAATATTTAAAAGGGATAATCAACTATGAATAAGTAGGGTTTCTCCCAGGAATGGGAAGTTGATGTTTGAAAATCAACCAGGGACGCCTGGGTGGTTCCATCAGTTGGGCGTCTGCTTTCAGCTCAGGTCATGATCCCAGGGTCCTGGGATGGAGCCCTGCATTGGGGAGGAGCCCGTTTCTCCCTCTCCCCCTGCTTGTGCTCTCTCTCTCTGTCAAGTAAATAAAATCTTTAAAAAAATTTTTTCAATAAAAATAAAAAAGAAAAGAAAATCAACCAATACAGGGGTGCCTGGGTGGCACAGTTAGTTGAGCATCCGACTCTTGGTTTCAGCTCAGGTCATGGACTTAGGGTCCTGAGATTGAGCCCCTTGTCGGGTTCCACACTCAGTGGGGAGTCTGCTTGAGATTCTTTCCCTCTATCCCCGCTCCCTCTTCCTCTGCCCCTCCCCCCCAAAATCAACCAATACAATTCACCATTTTAACAGCGTAAAAGAGAAAAACTATATGATCATCTCAGGAAATGAAAAAATGGACCAAAAAAGCAAACAAAAACATTTGACAAAACTCCACATGTATTTGTGGTAGAAGCACTCAACGAACTAGGAACAGAGAAGAGTTCCTCAACTTGTAAATGGCATCGATGAAAAACCTACAGCTAACTCCATATGTAGTAGTAAAAGAGGGACTGCTTCCTACCTAAGATCAGGGACAAGGCAAAAATGTCAGCTCTCACCATTTCTGTCCAGCATTGTACAGGAGGTCCTAGCCAGTGACAAAACAAATAAAAGGCAGACAGATTGGAAAGTAAGAAGGAAAACTATATTGTTTAATGCGCATAGAGTTTCAGTTGAGCAAGACAGAAAAGTGCTGGAGATGGTTGCACAACAATGTGAATGTACTTAATGCCATAGAAATGCACACTTAATAATGAATAAAATGGTAAATTTTATGTTATATATATTTTACCACAATACAAAATTCATAAAAATTTTTTTAAAGTAAAACTGAATTTATTCTCCGATGACATGATTGTGAGTCTACAAAATGCTCCTAGAAGTAATAAGTTCTACATCATACAATTGAAAGTCAATATACAAAAATCAAATGTATTTCTATATAGTTGTAATAAACAATTAGAAAAAAATTTTATAATACCATTTACAGTACCATCAAAAAAGCAGTATCTATTTAGGGATAAATTTAGCCCCCAAAATATACAAGACTTGTGCACTGAGAACTACAAAACATTACTGACAAAAATTAAAGAAGGTAAATAAATGGAGAGGGAGCACATGAATTGGAAGACCTGAGTCTTATTAAGAAATCAATTCTCCCCAGACTGATCTATAGAGTCAGTGTGATTCTATAATTTATATGGGACTGCAAAGGACCTGAAATAATTAAGACAATTTTTATAAACAACAAATGTGGAGTACTTATGTTACCTGATTTCCAAGACTTACTAAATACTATAATTTATCAAGACAAGGTGGTATTAGCATAAGGATAGAACATATAAATCAGTGGGACAAAAGAGAGAATCCAGAAATGGATGCACACATATGTGGCCATTGTTTTTTGACAGAAGTGAAAAGGTAATTCAATGGTGGAAGAGAAGTTTTTTGGAAAAATAGTGATGGAAAAACTGGATATGATAGGGAAAGAGAGAGAGGAAGGAAGGAAGGAAGGAAGGAAGGAAGAAGGGAGGGAGAGGAGGAAGGAGGGAGGGAGGAAGGAAGGAGGGGAGGGAGAAAGGGAGGGTGGGCAAAAGAACCTTTACTCTTACCTCATGTGATACACAAAAACTGACTCAAAATGTATCATGGACCTAAAGATAAAGAATAACTACAAAACTTCTAAAAGAAAACTTAAGAGTAAATTTTTGTAGAAGTAGGGATCCGAAAGGGTACGTGTACCCTGATGTTTATAGCAGCAATGTCCACAATAGCCAAACTGTGGAAAAAGCCAAGATGTCCAATGACAGATGAATGGATAAAGAAGATGTGGTATATATATACAATGGAATATTACGCAGCCATCAAAAGGAATGAGATCTTGCCATTTGCAACGACATGGATGGAACTGGAGGGTATTATGCTGAGTGAAATAAGTCAAACAGAGAAAGACATGTATCATATGACCTCACTGATATGAGGAATTCTTAATCTCAGGAAACAAACAGGGTTGCTGGAGTGGGGGGTGGGGTGGGAGGGATGGGGTGACTGGGTGATAGACACTGGGGAGGGTATGTGCTCTGGTAAGCGCTGTGAATTGTGCAAGACTGTTGAATCTCAGATCTGTACCTCTGAAACAAATAATGCAATATATGTTAAGAAAAAAAAAAAAGAAGATAGCAGGAGGGGAAGAATGAAGGGAGGGAAACCGGAGGGGGAGACGAACCACGAGAGACGATGGACTCTGAAAAACAAACTGAGGGTTCTAGAGGGGAGAGGGGTGGGAGGATGGGTTAGCCTGGTGATGGGTATTGAGGAGGGCACGTTCTGCATGGAGCACTGGGTGTTACGCACAAACAATGAATCATGGAACCCTACATCTAAAGCTAATGATATAATGTATGGGGATTAACATAACAATAAAAAATTTTTTAAAAAAAGAGTAAATTTTTGTAAACTTGGGGTAGGCGAAATTTCTTAGACGGGATACCAAAAGCACAAACCATAAAAAATAAAGATATTAAATTAGACTTCATCAAAGTTAAAAATACTTCTCTTTTTTAGAGACACTATTAAGGAAAGGACAAGGCAATCCACAGAATGTGAGAAAATATATCTGATTAATACACACACACATCTGACAAAGGACTTACATCCAGAATACATTTTAATACTCAATAATAAGGAAACAAACAAATATGGGCAAACGTTTGGACAGAAACCACAAAAGAAGATATACAAATGGTTAAAAGCCATGAAATGAGGCTCAACCTCATTATACCCAGGAAATGCAGAGTAAAACCTACAGCCTACCCTTTCGAATGGTTCACATTAAGAAGACGGACAATACAAGGCACTAACAAAAATGTGGAGCATCTGGGACTCATACATTGCTGGTAGGAATGTTCAATGGTACGAGTACTCTAGAAAACAATTTGAGAGTTTCTGAAAGTTAGCCATACACTTATCCGATAACCCAGCCATCCCATCCCCAGCTATCTGCCCAAGAGAAATGAAAATCTGTGTCCGCACAAAGACTTGTACACACAAGTTTATAGCACCTTTGTTCACAATAGACAAATACTGTAAACAACCTAACTGTCCATCAACTGATGAATGGATAAATTTATGTGGTATGTCCGCACAATAAAATACTACTCAATAATAAAAAAGGGACAAACTACTGCTAACCACACACACACACACACACACACACACACACTGAATCTCAAGAGCATTATTCTAAAAGAAATCACACTCGAAGGAGTACATACTTTACAAATCCATTTTATATGAAACTCTAAAAAAGACAAATTCAACCTACAGCAACAAAGCAGATCAGTGGTTGCCTAGGGTTGGGATGGTCAAAAGGAGTACCAGCAGAACAGTCTACATAATTTGCAGGGCCCAGTGCAAAATGCAAACAGGGAGCCCCTTGTTCAAACAGTAAGAATTTTAAGGCAGTGGCAACAAAAGGGTCAAGCAAGTGTGGGGCCCCCCTGAGCACGAGCCCCCATGTGAGCGCGCTGCTTACACACCCATGAAACCAACCCCGGGTACAAGGGGACTTTTTGTGGTGATGAAAATGTTCTGTATCGTGATTTTGGTGGTGGTTACACATTGGTGGTTACATTTGGTGGTGGTTACAAATGCATCGAACTGGGGTTAAAATGGCAGGAATTCCCAAGGCCACTGAGGAAAACAAAACTGCAGACGAACCAGCCAATAATTCCCTGTGATTTTCTGTCTCCATTAAGCTACTAAAAAGAGCCCTTTAGTGTTCAGATTTCAGCCGTGCCCTCTCTAGAAACTTCCCAGAACTTCCTCACCTTCGGCAATTGCTTATTCATCAAATCTCTGCTCATGGGCATTACACAAGGAGCTGGAGATACAAAGATTTTTTAAAAATACAGTTATAGCTCTCAAAGAATAGTCTAGTGCTGTGCTGGGCAATATAGTGGGCTTTAGCTATACGTGGCTAAATTACATCAGTAAAGATTAAATATAATAAAGAATTCAGTTCCTTATTCACACTAGCCACATGGCAAGTGCTTAATAGCCACCTGTGACTCATGGCTATCATACTGGACAGCAGAGAACATTTCCATCATTGCAGAAAATTCTGTTGGATTGTGCTGGGCATGGCGACAGGCAGGGAGAGATTAAGACATAAATGAGATAGTTCCACATTTCTCCTGGTTTTAAATACTGGCTGACACCACGGTCTTTTGTATTCTATCACCTACAAATCAGAAGTAGCCCCATAATCAGGTGAGGTGGTTTCATGAGGTTTGGGGGTCCTGCTTGCAAGGAGAAGAACAACCACCTTGGAAGGTCCCCTTTTTGCAAACGTGAGCTCAGCTTGCGTTTCTGGGCTGAAACCCTCCTAGAAAGCTCTGGGTCAATATTTCTCTAGGCCATTACAGTTACCCAGGGATTTGTTGTTGCTCCCAGTACTCCAGGTGGGAGCATCAGTCCAGAGATCCTTAACCTGTCCTCCCCAAGAGCGGGAGGCACATGCTTACCCACTGGCTTCAACTACACTGGGTCTGAGATTTGGGAGAGGGACAGAGCAGTGGCTCCAGAAGACAAGAGTAATTTTCTGCCCCCTCCACCCTCAGATTTGGAATCCCCCCCCTCCTCCTTTCCTGATGAGAATAACTTGTCTGTTTTGATCCCCATCTGTGGCATAAGCCCCCTCTGCAGCATGCCTGTCAAGGAGTACCACCCTCTGTTGAAGCCCCTCCAGGGATGAGGAGCGCATTATTCCTCCCCAACCACCATAGCTCATTCTATCATTAGGTGACATTCTTTCTTCAATGGAGTCAGACAGAAGGTGACTATGGGAACTCCGCCCATTGCTCCCAGTTCCCTGATTCCTTCTCCTTTTGGAAGTTCTTCACATCTGTGGAGAGGACTCCAGGTCCCCCACCCAGTCTTAGCCTCTCCTCCCTCACAGGTGCTGCCCTATGTGGGAGACTGGGCATGGCCGGCTTCTGCATTCTTTGTTACAGGAAGTGCTTGTAAATGAACGCTCAAGGTGGCCCCCACAGAATCCCCTGATCAGGAGCCTCACTGAAGGTCTTCTATTGTGGTGACATCAACAAAAAATCACTAAAATCCACCTCTGTTTTCGGGGCAAAACCATTATTAAAGATGCAAGTCACTTAGGGTTCTCTGCATAAACTCCACATGAGCCATTTCCTTTTTTTTTTTTTTTAAGATTTTATTTATTTATTCGACAGAAAGAGTGAGAGAGTACAAGTAGGGGGAGCAGTAGAGGGAGAAGGAGAAGCAGACTCCCCGCCGAGCAGGGGAGCCTGACTCCGGGCTTGATCCCAGGACCCTGGGATCATGACCTGAGCTGAAGGCAGATGCTTAACCATCTGAACCACCCAGGCACCCCAAGCCATCTCTTTTTAAATGAAAACAGCTTGTTTTTAAAAATTGCCCCAGAAATGTTTGCTCCTTTATTATGAGAACTCTGTGGGCACGTGTCTGTGTATTGGCTTACTTAGCCTAGCCCATTAGGCTGCTCGGAGGCTCTGAGCCAACAGGGCCCTTGACTTTGCCCTTCCTCTGCAGAGGCCCCTTCTCTTACCTGATGCCCCGTCCTGGGCGACACCAACACTTCCGTGTGCGGCTGCTTGTCTAGGGAAGCTCCCAGTGCCTCAAGGACAATGGGGACTGAGGAACCTCCTTATGTCCATCCTACCGGCTCGGTTTCCTCCCACCTCAGCCCTCCTCTTCCTTGCTCTCCCACAGGGGAGCCTGCGGGGGCTATGGGACCAGGACCTGCCTGATGGAGACAAGAAAAGTGAGTCAAGTGACAGCAAAGTCACACCCCAGGTTTCTGAATGTGTTTTGAAAAGAGGGGAGTGGCTTTGCAGGTGGACCTAATTGAATGGGTCTTTTACAAAGATAGCCACCAAAAATGTTTTCCTTATTGGCTCTATTACAAAGTATTATTTCATCCAGGAGAATGGCTTTTCTAAAGGCTTCTCTCCCTCTTAGTTCATTTCACATCCTAAGTCCGGTGGAACCAGCCTAGACATGTACTCCCCCCCCCCCCCCCCCGGCACCCCCCCCCCCCCCTCCCCAGGCATACCCCAGCCTCCCCCTGCCCAGGCATACCCCAGCGCCCCCCACCCCAGGTGTACCCATACAAAAAGCTGCAGCTTTCCCTTGGAGCCTCTCTGGCTCTCTTACTTGCACTTAGGCAGCACAAGCAGACTCACCACCTGGCAGCCTTCCGAACATTCATTCTCAATTGTCCCTGAAGGTGGGCAGGACCCATCCATAAACCCTGGGGGCCCAATGTATTTCGGAATCCAAAACTCTTTGGATTTTAGGTAGGTAATCAAGTGCACATTACCCACGTTGTATAAAGCCCAGTGGAGTCTGGAGGCAGTACTTAATAGTCAAATGCATCAATATTTCTGCACCAAAACATTTCCATTACATGGGATAAAGATGAGAAAGAGCTTCAGGTCAACTCAGTCAGGTTTTGCTGCCACGTGAGTTTTTTAAAAATTTAAAGCTTTCAGGGGCACCTGGGTGGCTCAGTCGTTGGGCGTCTGCCTTCGGCTCAGGTCATGATCCCAGGGTCCTGGGATCGAGCCCCGCATCGGGCTCCCTGCTCTGCGGGAAGCCTGCTTCTCCCTCTCCCACTCCCCCTGCTTGTGTTCCCTCTCTCGCTGTGTCTCTCTCTGTCAAATAAATAAATAAAATCTTTAAAAAAAAAAAATTTAAAGCTTCCAGGGGTGGCTGGTTGGATCAATTGGTAAAGCGTGCAACTATTGATTTCAGGGTTTTAAGTTCAAGCCCCACACTGGGTATAGAGATTACTTAAAAATAAGTTCATAAAATAAACTTAAAAGTTTTCAGCGCTTTTTTACCTTTTGGAATTGCAGGTAAGGGATGATAGATCTGCAGAGCCTCTCCTTTCTCTTCTTTCTATTGCTTGAGATATTTTCCAAACTAATCTGCCGTAAAGAGATTCCAACTGTGTTTGTGGGCAAAGTTTGAAAGGCAGTTAATAAATAGTGATGAAATCCTTCTGCTCAGCTCAAATTTAAAGAGAAAAAAAAAAATCTGTTTCACCTGGACAAACCCCTTTCACAACAACCCAACATCTGCCCATCTGTCATCATGCGGGTTCCCTAATTTGTCTTCAGAGGACCAAACCATCTGCCACCTTGCAGCCCAGCTACCTTGCACCTGCCCCATCCAGATGGCCACCTTTTCTTCAAAAGCAATCGATCTCCTCCTTAAATTCCCCTGCCGTCCAGAGTCCTTGTGTGTCAATCACAGTGTTAACGGGTAGCTTCCTCCTTGAAAGAAAGATGATAAGGACTAATCATCTGAGAGCCACTCACAGACTCCTCTTAAATATAATCAGTGTGTGGTCACAGGAAATCTCTTGATGAACTGCAGAGAAAGTTCCTAGAGGACTTCCCTCAAGATATACCCCACACTGCCTTCAAGTTGACCACAACACAGCTTTTGCTCTGCCCCACATCCACTTTTCACTGAGCCTTCCCTTACTAAACCCACACAATTCCCACATCCCTCCCTCCAGCCTCCCTCAGCAGGTGGTGATATTGTTTTAAAGAGAGCTAGACATAAGTGCTCATATTTCCGCTGCTTATTATCCAGAAGTTGGCCACCTGGAAGGTCCTGTACCCCCAGCCATTGTAATGGCTCCGACACCCATTTTATGATGGTATCTTCCAGTGGCCTCGGATCACTTCCCTCTCTCCTGGTCCTCTGGCTCTAATTCCTGCTCTCACTGAATTCCACCTCTCTTCTCTCTTGCCTCTGAGTGTGGCCAGTGTCACCTTAACTCAGATATGGGACACAGCCCCCTTTCTTTGATCATCTCCAAATACCTGTCATGTCTGGTGCTGCTAGCAAAACACCTTCCACTCAAGTGTCAGAGGTGGGTGGGGTCTACACTGCAGGCCCAGCCATAAGACAGCTTAAATGATGCTATCTGCCCTTTTTAGAAGAGGCTTTGACCTCTCAGGTCCAGTTTCCTGCCTCTCCGCACACCCTCCCTCCATGCTCCATCTCAAAACCTTGCTCATTTGAATGTACAGAGCAATTTCATTCCCTTGGCTGCAGTGAGGCTGAAATTGATCAGGCCTAACTCAGCCAAGGCCAAACCATGTGAGCCCTATCACACTGGCCACCAGTGGGCGTCCCTTAGATGGGCACCTGCACGTTCTGTCTGTGGGCAGAAGTGAGGTATGTGTGCACCTGGGATCTGATCCTGCTGGGTCTGGGCATATTTGTGTTCCCATATCTGTCTGTGTCCTGTGAGGATTTCCAGGTGTAATAAATCATAGCTAGCAAAAACTGAGTGCTTACTCTGGGTCAGGCAGTGTTCCACATACCTTACGTATAATTGTGACAATCTGACAACATTACCCTTTTATTATCATCCTTGTTCACAGATAAGAGACCGAATGGAAAAATTAAACAACATTATATGTGCTCAAGTATCTGGGTATCTCTGGGCTTGGGGTCACCTTATGCATCTGTGTATGTGTGTTACATAATTACGTGTTACATCCGTGTGTGTGTGCGTGCATGTGTGTGTGTGTGTGCACGCGCACGCGCATGTGTGTGTGTGTAGCCCAAGAAACCGGGTTGGTCTCTCCTGCCCTGGTCCTCAGAAGGGTTCGTGCCTGATGTGATAGGCCTTAGTGTGTGGCCCAAGAACAGGGATGGGGAAAGGGACAACTGTGCCTATGTGTGACAATTTAGCCCAGGCCGCTGACCTGCTGTTTCAGCAAGACCAGTGTTGCATGTCCCCTGTGATCTCTTTCATGGGGACTAGGGGTGAGGTCAAATAAGTGGCCAGGGGCCTGGGTACTTCTCTCTCTGCCCTGATACTGCCAGGCTCAGCTTCGGTCAGACCAAGGGAGATGGGGTCCAGTTGCCATGCAGAGAGACAAAAGGTAGGATGTCTTAGCAGTGACAGCTTGACTCACAAAGGACTGTTATTGAGCAGTGATGGCAAATGAGGCTTCTCCTTTTTCACAAGTGAAAAGCCACCTCTCTCGGAAGGTTTAAACATTTCCTACCTCAGCCAAATACCGAGAGGCGACTTCCGCTGTGCTGAACATCTTACAACCACCATCAGTAATCCTTATACAGCAGGATGAGGGTATCTTGTTGCAAGAGTCCCCTAGTTACAGATGAGCACATGAGGCTCAGAGAGGCTAAGTGATTTGTCCAAGGCCACATGGCTAGTGGCAGATCCAAAATGCACATCCAAGTCTTTCTGCTTCCAAAGCTTGGACTCCTTCCACTATATCAAAGTATCTGTGAACTTCCTGATTCTTCCTTGGGATTTTCCCATTCCTAGCATAAGGTGCCACCTCACAACAAACAGGCTGCTATGTTACTGTGACCCCAGGGTTTTCTGGCTTGGAAGGGGGCAGTCAGCAGCCTCCCTCTGGGCCTGGACTGTCCATTTAAAAAAACAAAAGTCTCCCCAGCAGCCACTACTATTGTTCCTCCTTAGAAACAGTGAGGGGAACAGAAAGCACTTGCCCACAGTCACCCACGGTGGGTCTGGGCAGGATGACGCCTAGAAGCCAGCCTCCTACAGCAGGATGTGTGGTCCTGAGCCACTCCCTGACCTTATGCGTTGTGACTGATAGTGGGGGGATCAGAACACTCCATGAGCAGAATCTCACAACCCCTGCAGGGCCCATGGGGACCAATCCTCCACCCATCTCTGCCTAAGAAGGGCTCTGAGGATAGAGCTCCGGATCCTCAACACAGCCTCCCAGGTCCTGGCTGACCTGAATCCTGCCTCAGCCCTTCACTCCCTACCCCATCCCCCGCTCAGGCCACACTTACTACCCTGTTTCTCAAAGTCATCGAGCTCTCCACTTCCTCCATCCCCTCTGCTTGGAATGTTCTTCCCTGGTGAACTTCCCATCCTACTGTCTCATCCTAACTGCACTGTCCTCAAGGAAGCCCTCCCTGGCCCTCCAGGTCCTGCCAAGACCTCTGTTAGGTGCATTCAGAGGCCCTGGACTAGGTTCAAATTGCAGGGAATCACTTATGATTGTTTGGTATCCTTCTGCCACCCTAGACCACAGGATGTATGACAGCGGAGACCATCTGTGTCTCATTCACCACTGTGTCCCCAGTCCACGCTGCTTGGCACATAGCAGTTGTCCAGTAAATATTTGTGAAATGAATATAGACATGCTGGGAGGAAGGCAGGAGGGAAGGAAAGAAGGGACGAAAGAAGGATGGACAGAAAGGAAGGAGGGAGGAAGGAAGGAAGGAAGGAAGGGAGGGAGGAAGGAAGGAAGGGAGGGAGGAAGGAAAAAAGGAGAGACAGAAAGGGAAGGAGGGAAAAAGAGAAGGGCTGTCAGCCTCTGAAACCCCACAATTTCCGCCCTTTGGAGCTCTGAGACACACTAGCTCCTTTTGCCATAGAGACGTCAATTGCAAAGCTATCATTCCTTTGAGGTCACTCGGGGGAGAAAACCTATCAGAACCAGGCAGTAAGAGGAAGTCTTCCCCGGGAACGCAGAGACCTCTGTTCTGTGGCTCCCTGATTCACCTTCCAGACACGTCAGTGACGTTGTCTTTCCTCAAGGTGCCCATCACTCACAGGCGTGACTACCCTAGACTCAGCCGTGCTGAGATGACTCAGTCTACACTCCAGCCAGACTTCCTGCTGTCTCCTGCTGGCCGTGCCAGCTGGGCTCCCAGGCCCTGACAGCGCACATGCTCAGGCTGAGGTCACTGTCCCTCCCTGACTGACCTTCACCACCACTGTCTCAGTCACGGGGAGCTTGGTGCGCGGTCCTTTCTCTCCTTCACCATGGAGGGTTCATTTGTCATCTCTTTCTGGAAGGAGGAAACCGTAGACCAGAGGGGAACCGGAAGGAGAAGGAAGGGAACCAAAGAGTCACGCTACCTGCTCCCATAGTCCTGCCCCTCTTCCAGTTCCGGAAGCCAGAAGAGGTCCTTGCCAGTGACCCTGACAGGGCCCCGCCCCGGGCGAGGCCGCCCCGCCCCTCCGTAGTATAGCCTGAGCTTCACGGTGAGTCTCACTTGCCCCAGGGGATTCTGGGGGAACTGGGGGAGGGTGTGAGAAAGGCCCATCCGGCCGCGTGTGAGAGGCCCCGGGCAGTGGACCGCCCGCTTGCTCACGGCTGCGGCCGGACCAGCAGTGGCTGTGCACGCAGACGCGTCTGCCCACTTAACCACGGGCCCGCAGAGAAGTCGGCTGGAGCCGCTCCGTGGGGGCGGGAGGCGACCACAGGCCACAGGTCTGCGGGGGTGCTCAGACCCTCACATCCCCAGGATGGTGTTCTCATAGCCCAGGCCTCTCTGATGGGAAAGGCCTTTAGAAGCCCACAGCTGGCTCTTCCCAGAAAGCTTCCTGACGGAACCCAGCAGTAAGGGGCACTGGGTCCCAGCCAGGGCAGAATGCCCCGGCCGGGGGCAACACAGCGCCGCTCACCTTCTCCCCGACCCCCCCACCCCCCTGCAGGCCTTCTCCCATTGCTCCTAGAGGCATCAGCAGTTGGCAAACTTCCTGGGCTTACCATTGTCCCCAGAGCATCTCATGGGACTGCCGTACGCGCATAACGTTTGGGGGAATGCTGATCTGCTCCAGACCCCTCAGTTTACAAAGGGAGAAACCGAGGTCTGGGTCATACTGGTGGGAAAAGGCTGAGCTGGACCTGACAGTAGAGCTTCTGGTTGCAAGGTCTCCCTGCGAACTCCCTCTCTCTCATCCCTACATGACCTCCAGGGCCAGCTCCCAGCCTTGCTCAGAGATAGATCGTAGGTGCCTGCCCCAGAGAGGGGCTTGAGATTTGAGTTCTAGGAGGAAAAAAAAAAAGACAAAAAGGAGGCTTTGCCAAAGAAGGGAGGTTGGTTTAGACTCTCCTCCTCCAGAAAAAGTAAGCTGTCCCTCTGAAACCCCAAGCAGAACTCATCAAGGACATTCCCGACCTTGAACTCTAAACAGACTAGACAGGCAACTCACACCTGGAGCTGTTCATAATTAAGTGACAGAGTACAATGAAACAGAGTACATATTTACAAGTGAAAAAAATATAATTTTCTTTCCTTGTTATTTTTTTAAAGATTTTATTTATTTATTTGACACAGAGAGAGAACACAAGCAAGGGGAGCGGCAGTTTTTTGGTGCTGTATAATTTACCAAGTGCTTTCCTTCAATCAATCTCTCTCCCTCCCTCTCATTTTTTATAGCCCCATCACTTCTGAATATTAGCTTATATGTGTACCTATTGATTTGCTTATTAACTGTCTCCCCCAGTAGAACATAAGTCCCATGATGACAGATTCTAGATTTCTTATTTATTCATTGCTGTTTTCCTAGCATCTAGAACAGAGCTTGGCATATAGTAGTTCATAATTTAATAAATGTTTGTTCAATGAATCAATGAATAAAATTATCAGGGTTACAACCGTTTCTGACAGGGATTATTATCCCCATTTTTACGGATCAGTATGCTGGGGTCATGGAGGCTAAAATAGCTTTGCCCAAGGTCGGACAACCACCGGTGGTGTGAGTGCCCCAGACAGGGCCCCGTGCTAGCGGCCTGGCCAGCCCAGATGGGGCTAGGAGAAGCTCTGCAATGTTAGGTGAGCACACGCTGCTGGAACGTGAAGATCTGGGGGATACCCTGAGCCTCAACCTTCTTGTCTGTAAAATGAAGGCTTCAAGGGGTGCCTGGATGGCTCAGTTGGTTAAGCATCCAACTCTTGGTTTCAGCTCAGGTCATGATCTCAGGGTCATGAGATCAAGCCCCGTGTTGGGTCCGTGTTCAGCGAGGAGTCTGCTTGAGATCCGATCTCTCCCTCTGCCCCTCCCCCCCGCTCAAAATAAATAAATAAATAAATAAATAAATAAATAAATAAATAAATAAAATCTTTAAAAAAAAAAAGGAAGGCTTCAAGTAGATGATGGCTCAAATCTCTTTTAGCTTTGAAGTGCTAAAACAGTGTCTCCTTCACAACAGTTGGACCTTATCCAGAGGACATGGGCACCAAATTCTATCTTCCCCCATTTTCCGCATGTAGTGGCAGGAATATTCTAGTCCAAAGTCCAGCTCATCAGGCCATTTGTCACATGGGGCGCTGTGGGCTTGGATAGGCTAAATCAGGGGCTGAGAGTCATAATAGCTAAGCAATGGAAACAATCTAAATATCCACTGAATGATGAGTGGATAGAGAAAATGTGGTGTGTACATACAATGGAATATTATTTGGCCTTAAAAGAAAAAAAAGAAGGAAATCCTGCCATTTGCAACAACATGTATGGATGTGATGGTTACTTTTATGCGTCCACTTGACCGGGTTAAGGGATGCCCAGATGGCCGGGCAAAAATTATTTCTGGATATGCCTGTGAGAGTATTTCCAGAAGGGATTAGCATTTGATTCAGTAGACTCGGTAAAGAAGTCAACCCTCACCCACGTGGGGCAGGCATCATTCAATCCATCGAATCGAGGGCCCAGTTGGAACAAAAAGGTGAAGGAAGGGCCAATAGGCTCTCTCTTCTTCAGCTGAGACACCCATCTTCTCCTGCCCTCAGACCTGGGAGCCCCTTGGTTCTCTGGACTTACACCAGTGGTCCCCTGGTTCTCAGCCCTTTAGACTTGAACTGAATTATGCCACCAGCTTTCCCAGTTTCTGCTTTGCAGATGGCAGATTGTGGGACTTCTCAGCCTCCCTAACAGTGGGAGTCAGTTCCTATAATAAATGTCCTCTTATCTCTCTCTCTCCATATATATATATATATATATATATATATATATATATATATATATATCATGTTGGTATATAGAGATAGATATTTATATATCATGTTGGTTCTGTTTCTCCGAAGAACCCTGACTAATACAATGAACTTTGAGGTTATTATAACTGAAATAAGTCAAACACAGGAAGACAAATACTGCATGATCTCACTTCTACGTAGAATCTAAAATAGTCAAACTCATAGAAGCAGAAAATAAAATGGTGGTTGCCAGGGATTGAGGGGGCAGAGGTAATGAGGAGGAGATGGTCAGAGTGTACAAAGTGTCAGGTGTGCAAGATAAGTAAGTTTTGGAGATGTACTGTACAGCATAGTGCCTATAGCTAACAATACTGTATTGCTGGGACACCTGGTGGCTCAGTCGTTTAGCGTCTGCCTTCGGCTCAGGTCATGATCCAGGGGTCCTGGGATCAAGTCTCGCATCAGGCTCCCTGCTCAGCCTGGAGTCTGCTTCTCCCTCTCCCACTCCCCCTGCTTGTGTTCCCTCTTCTCGCTGTGTCTCTCTCTGTCAAATAAATAAATAAAATCTTAAAAAAAAAAAATATTGTATTGCTTAAAATTAAGAGGCAGAACTAATGTTAAGTGTTCTGACCGGACACATAATAGTAACAACAACAACAACAACAATAATAGTAATAATAAAGGGGCAAGAGGAAACTTTGGAAGGTGATTGACATGTCTATGGCCTTGGTGGTGATGGTTTCACAGGTGGAAACTTAGCCCCAGACTCACTGAGTTGTAAATGTTAAATACGTGTATACTTTACATGTCGATTACACCTCACTGAAGTGTTCCAAAGAAAATCAGGGACTGAGGGGTGGGACCATGGTGGGGGCAAGGCTGAGTGCCGAGATAAGAGCACGTAGGGGGTATGGCAGGAAGGAAGGGGCTGCAGACAGGAGAGCAGAGCCATGGCCAGAGGGGTTTTGGGTGGCCCAAGAGTGGCCTGCTGTCCTCTCTCAGGCTCTCTCCATGTCCCTGCAGGGAGCTCTCCCCCATGGTGCAATGCCTTCTTACTTAGGCACCTTCCGGGAGGTGAATGAGGGATGAGCGGTGATACACGAGGCTGGCGCCCTGCTGAGTACCGTCAGGAATGGTCCAGCAAGGGTCAAGAGTGGCTTTTTCATACTGTGGGTCACCATTCCCTAGGTGTTCATCAAATCAACTGAAAGCAGAATTTTCAAGCATTTTTAAAAAGGAAATAGACAACAAAATAGCCTAGAATAGAAAACAGCAAAGTGCTTTGCACATAGTGAATGTAAGTTTTATGTCATTAAATTTTTGTATCCGGTGTGCGAGGGTGTGTGTCTAATTATACTACACTGGGTTGTGATATAAAATGCTTTTTTTTATTATAGATTGCGGTCAACGAGTTTGAAGAAACCAAACTGCTGGTCTAGAAATCTTTCTTCGTTCATTATCTTTGCTTTTCAGAAATGTGGGAAAGTCCCCTCTGAACTTAGCACATTTTATTCTATTAGTCAAGTGAGCACACACCGAGCAGCTATTCCTGCTGGAGACTCAGAAGAAGGGGTGCCTGCCCCTCAGGAGGTTATGCTGGGGCTGGGCCAAAAACCAACGTAAAAGGCACTGTGACAAAAGGGGCAAGAGTGGGGCTAGATGAGAAGCTGGATGTTTTAATGTGGTCACTCTGACGCCACCTTCTTGACACTTTTTAAAATCATCAGTTTGCAAAACAGAATCTTATCACACCTACTCCATTCCTGATCCTCACCCCAGCCAAGGAGGCTCAGGACTAGAATAGGAATGTCTGTGTACTTGGCCTTTTTTTTTTTTTTTCAGCCTAAAGTTTAATAGCTGGGTTTCAGACTGAGTCAAAATGTCCCCACATCAAGACAACTGTGTGAAACAGCTGCTGTTGTTACAGTCAAGATGCTGCAGGAAAGTTCCACGGACCTTCCCTGTGGGCCCCCCTCACACAAACTCTCGTTTCTCCACTTTGCCAATTTGAGGTCAGTATGCCTTAAAAAGGGTGGCATTTGTGTCAGCCAGTCCTGGCCTCCTGGGTGAGAGCTAAGTAAACAGGAGTCCTGGGGAAAGACCATTTCTTCATGAGGGCCCACGGTGGATTTTTCCAGGGGAATGAAAGGTTGCCTTTGTACAGAGGAGAAGGGAAACAGAATCTGCTGTTTCACGGCTGCCCATTCTCCATGACCTCATCAGTGTTGACTTTCTCGCCATTTCATCTCTCTTGGAGCCACAGAGAAGGCAGGGAGGAGCCTGGTGAACAGTGCCACCTTCACTATAGAGAGCAGTCAGGGGAGGGGGAGAAGTCACTGACAGCTGCCCCTCACGCCGGGTGACACAGGCTGAAGGAAGGAGGGGGGCAGCCGGGAGTCCCTGAAACAAAGCTGCCTTGCCTTGGACAAGGTGTGTGCAGGTTTCAAATGCCTACCAGCCAGACGTCGATTTTTTGGCTTGCATTATTTTTCTCAGGAGGAAGCAACATGGAAATGACCCCTGCCCTGTAATTTAGGCACTTCCTGGAAAACCATAATTACCCATCACATTATAATTACCCACCACTGCTCTCTTCCATTTGGAACCCTTGTTTCCGTGAGTTCTATTCTTAAATTCCTTCCCCGCCCTGAGAAACAAGACAAAGCTTTTGAAATGGTTTCTTGGTGAATATTTTTCTCCTCCTAGGACCTTTATATATTCCCTGCTACCCCTTGAACATCTATTTTAATTTTCATATAAATGAGATTATTTTTCTAAGTGACTGAAAGGAAAAGAACAAGGGGTTATTTTCCACGACCAGCAAAGAATAGAACTGAACGTCATCTCCTGATTTTGTTTCTTCTTTAAAATGTCTAGAGAGAATCCTGCTTCTTCAGGCGGAGCCAGCCTGGTGCCTCAGTAAGGACATACTACCACCCAGCTGTTTGACCTTGCACGAGGCACCCCTCTTTCCAGGGGCTGGCTTTCCAATGAGAGAAACGAGGTTTAGATTAAATCTGCATTTTTCAAGGGCTGGAGTTCCAACACCAGGGATTTTAGGTGACACAAGAGCAGAGCATCAAAGGACCTGGAAGCTGGCTCTGAAAGAGCGCTTTCCTTTGCAGTGACCTTTTGGTTTTTTAATCCTGTAGAAGAGAAGGTCTCCGTTTGGTGCCCGCGGGCCTTTAACGCTTCTCTAATGACTTTGATCTTCCTTTACAACAGATTGAGCAGGTCTTAGGTCCTAGCCACCTGCTGGCAATAGCAGCTGGAATTTAATAACTTCATTTTGATGTTATTTTTATTTTTTTCTGCCACCTTCTACTTATTTTAACTATATCTAATTTTCTATTTATGGTGAAAATACAGTGTCTTTTTAGTTTTTATTTTCTGGTTGAAAAAGGGCTTCCCATTTTAACATGGGCGGGGAAAGCAGGGCTTGAGGTAGGGAGGCGCTTTAAGTAAACCTGTCAGGATTAACCTCTCCAAATATTAGAAAAGACCAAGGAAAAATATACAAAGAGGTTTTTTAAAAGATTTTATTTATTTATTTGAGAGAGAGAGAGACAGAGTGTGAGTGTGGGGAAGGGTAGAGGAGAGAATCTCAAGCAGACTCTCCAGTGAGTGCAGAGCCCATGCAGGGCTCAATCCCACGACCCATGAGATCAGAACCTGAGCTGAAACCAAGAGTCAGACGCTCAAGCGACTGAGCCACGCAGGCGCCCCACAAAGAGTTTTTATATACCCCTTGTCTCCCTACACACACAGCCTCCCCTACTATCAACATCCGGCACGAGAGTGCCATGCCGATTACAAGTGATGTACTTATACTGACACATCATTGTCACCCAAAGTCCATAGTTTACATTGGGGTTCACTCTGGGTGTTGTACATTCTATGGGTTTGGACAAAGGTATAATAACATGTATCCACCATTACAGTTTCATACAGAGTAGTTTCATTGCCCTAAAAATGCTCTGTGCTCCACCTACTCATTCCTCCCTCTCAACTCTCAACCCCTAGAAACTACTGATCTTTTACTATTTCCCATAGTTTGCCTTTTCCAGAATGTCATCTAATTGGAATCATACAGTGTGTAGCCTTTTCCGATTGGCTTATTTCACTTAGTAATATGCTTTAAGGTTCCTCCATATCTTTTCATCGCTTGACGATTCATTTCTTTTTTAGCACTGAATATTTATTGTCTTCATGTACTTCAGTTTATTTTATCCATTCATCCACTAAAGGACATTGTGGTTGCTTCCAAGTTTTGGTAATTACAAGTAAACATCCATGTGCAGCTTTTATGTGGACATAAATTTTCAACTTGTTCGGGTAAATACTAAGGAGTTCAATTAAGTTCATACGGTAAGAGTATGTTTAGTTTGTAAGAAACTCCCTGTCTTCCAAAGTGGCTGTACATCTGGTATGCCCTATACATATGCATTTTGAGGTATTGATTGATTTGGTTACAAAGAAAGTTTAGCAAGTAAGTGCATTTGCAAATATGGAATCCTAGAATAATAAAAATAGACTATTTTCTTCCCTCTTTTGCCTTTTCTTATTTTTGCTGGTTTCCATTTTTCCCTTTGTTAACTTGAAAGTTCTATCTACTTTTCCATTCCATTCTCTCCTGGGTCACTTATATGTGGAGAGCATCTTCTCTAGAATATTTTCAGCAGATGGGGTTAGCCTTAGAAAAATTTCTTTTTCCTTAACGGGTGAATCACTTCAAAAGGCACAGTCCTACGGAGCCTATTTCATTAGCTTGTAGCTTCTAGTACTAGATGGGAAGTGTAATGCCAACCTGATTCTTTTCTCTTTTCAGATAAGTTGAGGTAATTGCCTGGACCCTGTAACATTTTCCTCTTTTATCCTTTATGGTTCAGAAATAGCCAGGTACTTTCTTGTCCGTTCAGCCTGAAATTCAGAAAATCCTTTCAGTCTTGCAGATTCAAGTCTTCCTTCTGCTCAGGGCAATATTTTTCTATGACATTTATTATTTCTTTCATCTATTCCCTTTTCTCCTTCTGGAAGTCCTGTTATTCATATGTTAGGTCAGATCTGCCCTCCAAGACCAATTTTTCCCCTGATTTCCATCTCTATAATTTTGTCCTGTACTTGAAGCTATTTGCTGACCTTGATTTTCCAGGCTGCTTATCTGAATCTCAGTGGTGGTCATTTTCTCCTTCAGCTCTTCAGTTGAACTGTTTAGTTGGGAAACCACATTTTTAGCTCCACAGTCTCTTTTTACTGTATTTAAATATCTGCAGGGCTTATTATTTTTTTAAATTCGTGTTACCATCTGCCTCTTTCAGCAGTTCTAGTTCATTGGATGTACCTTCTGTTTGTCTTTCCTCTCCCTGCCAGCTCACTGAGGCTCAGGTCCAAGTGCTGGAGCACCCTAAGGGATGGGCATTCTGTCAGTGGAAAAAGGGGAAAGGACGCTATCCTCATCAAGGCAGCTTAGATGTGGGCACACTGCCCATCTCCTGTGGAAGCATCTAGAAAATGCTTCCCTGGTCTGGGTTCCATGGAGTCTCCAACCTCAGGAACAAGGGAACTTAACCCTTACTGGTTTAACAACTTCTTAGCTGCTGAGATGAGGCACAGGGGACAGGGTGTCTCTACCTGGCCCAGTGTCAGCCTTCCCCTGAGGGGCCACAGATCAGGGTCTAAGTTCCTCAGGCTCCACCTCTTCTCAAACCTCGTTTCATGTACAAACTGATGGGGTAGAACAACTATCCCTCATTCTTTCCACTGGTCCCTACAACTGTTTAGTAAAGGAGAGAGAGAGAAATTAATTATGAAGTGGATGGAAAGGGGACCACAGTCAGGTTACCATGTCCCCAGAATCACCTCTAAAATATCCCTTAAAAATAAAAAGTTTTAAAAGATTTATTTATTTATTTTAGAGGTGGGGAGGGGGGAGAGGGAGAGGGAGAGAGAATCCTCCAGCAGACTCCTTGCTGAGCGCAGAGGCCTACACTGGCTCCATCTCAAGACCCTGAGATCATGACCTGAGCTGCAACCAAGAGTCTGCGGCCCAACCGACTGCACCACCCAGGCGCCCCTCCGTTAAAAATAAATTTAAGGTAAAAAAGCAAGAGGATTTACAGAAACATATCAACTAAATAATATTATAGGTAGTACATGATATGACAACAGTCACAAAGGTGGTGTGTGAATGACAAAGCCTGAGAAATACTGCACCAGAAAAATGTTGACTTCCCTTCCAACTCTGGTGTGTTATTACTCTGTATAGCAGAATCACCCAATATTCTTCCAACAGTGTTGTGTACCCCTTTAAAGGAAAAAAAAGGGAGAGATGACAATCAAGATAACTAGTGAAATGACTTCTCCATGGTCAGGTGACCCATATATACATACACACACACACACCACACACACACATACATACACATACATATGCATATATATTTTCATAAGTATACCATGTACGCATGATACATATGCATCATATGCATATACATAGATCTCAGATTGGAGGCAGATAATTAAAGAAAGCAAGGAGGCAGGGATTATAATGTTTTATGTATAATCCAGTTGAGTGACAGCAGCAAGGACACAGACCGCTGGCCCTATTAGAGAAGGGCGGGACCGGAGTTGTGGCCATCCTAAGGGACTTCCTCTCACAGGGCACCCTCTCCATTTACCGCAGCGAAAAATCTCGTTCAAACTCAGAGCCTCCGTGTCTCCTTTGTTGTATGGTGTTCATTGTTACTCCTCCAGGCAGTGTGGGGAAGTGCGGGAGGGAAGGTCACTGCGGCACCTCTTAGAAGCCCTGAGGACACACATACCCCCCTCAAAGCCACAGACACACACACAAGCCTTAAACATTCCAACATCCCCAGCCCCAGGTCACCGGGCTGCCTTTAGCTCCTCAACAACAAAAGGGGCCTGGCCCAGCGTGCGCTGGTTCCTGCCTCCATTTGCAACGGACTCGCCCAATTTGTTCGACTTCCCTGAGGACTGAACACTAAGCTCACCACTAAGCTCACCAAAGTGCCTCCCCGACTTCAGGAAAACTTCAGGCCCGAGGGGATGGACAGAAAGGGCTGCGGTCGGGTCGCCTGCCTTGCCCGCTTCCGGTTGACTTTGTTTAAGGAGCACGGAGCACGAAGCACGGGGAGGGCACGCAGCCTGTAAGAGCGGCGCGCAGGCCAGCGTGGCGAAATGAGCGCTCTTGAAGGGGTCCTTGGCGGCGGGCGCACCCACTTGCCACCAACAAGTGGCAGAGCCAGGGCCAGGCGGCAGCCCTCCCAACTCCGATCCAGGGCTCGCTGTGTCACTGCCTTGGCTGAGACCCCCCGCCCCAGCCCCCTTGGCTTATGATAGGGAGTTTGTCGCTCCAAAGCAAACTCCCCTTCGTTCCGAAGTCGGCCTCGGTGCCAGCAAAGAAAGCCACTGCGCCCTCGGCGCGGGGCTCGCCACACCTGTGACCTTCTCAAGGCCTCCCTGGCCCCGAGCCCCGCGTGAGCGGAAGCACGTAAGTGTGCGTGTGCGCGTGCGTGCCCGAGCGCACACGCGGCTCTGGCTCGGCGCACGGGGACCGACGAGCCCGGCCTGCGCCGCACAGAGGTCGGCTGGCCCGGTTGGCGCGTGGCCCAGCCCCGCGGGGGGTGCGGGGGGTTCGGAGAATTCGGTCATTGTTCGCGGGGCCGGGCGGTCGCCGCTGCAGCCGGCGGGCCGCAAGCCATTCAGCCGACAGACGGCGTCTCGCGCTGCGGCGGCGCGTCTCCCGCGCGCACCTGCCCGCGCCCCTCCCCTCCCCGCCCGCCATCTGTCGTCTGCGCGCCATTGTCAGCAGCCGTGGCCGGCGTCCTGGACGACGCCCAAGGGGACCCGGGGCTTAGGCCGGGCGAGAGGCAAACAAGGAGAGTTTATTCCCAGTCGCATTTGGAGGTGACCTTAAGCAAAAAAGCCAAGCCCGGGTGTGTGTAGGGGGGGCATCCGCCCACTCTCCCACCCTCCAGCTTTCGGCGCAGGGTTTCTTTTGGGGCCCCTCCTGGACCCGGACGCCCATGGGCCGGGATCAGAGCGGGAGCCTCCTGCTTGAGCTTTCTGGGATGTTCTCTGGGACTGGAGAAACCTGTCAGCTGGCAGATCCCGCCGCTAGCTTCCTTGAAGAGCCCCTGGGAGCCCGTTTCAAATGCAGATGCTGGTTTTGTCTGCACGTCTGATCCTCCAAGTCTACCCCAATTGTCCAGGCCTCTTGGGATACTGGATTGAAAGAAGAGTTTCTCTTTTCAAGTCCCACTAGCCAGCCTGCTGTCCTGGCAGTCTTTTCTTCACCCACATTTGTTTAATATCTCACATCTATCTTTCTTTAATGTCACTGGAAGTTTCAAATGCTTTGATGTAACCCGACCAAAAAGAAAACAAACATACCAAAACAAAACAGCTATGCTCATTGTGGTCATTGTGAGCTTGCCTTTTCAGAGTAGGACTTTTGTCCCCCAAAGATTCTAATCCTCCCTCCCTCCTAGGTACTTCCCCAGCCCCAGCCTGAGGAGCTCACCCTCTGCTCACCCAACCCCACCCCACCATCCTTGTCCCCCCTCCCCTCCCATCACCTCTTTCCACAGATGGGAAACCAAAGGCAGAGAGACAGGAGATTTTGTGGATAGATATGGACTTTCACTCTCTGGATTTACAACAAAAAGTACCCACACTCAATAGGGATTACTCTTTCTAACAGGCGTTTCCATGCAAAGAGGGATGTCAGAGCTCAAGGGGGTTAGATGTAGGGCTTCTCCATGTCAGTAGCTGTCTGTCTCTTGACCCTGCTGCCAGAAAAAGGGAGCATCCAGAGTTTCTGACCCCCTGGAAGCATGCTCACCACACCAGGCAGAGCAGGATCCCATACGGAGGCTCTCCTCCTCTAGAACTTTGAGTGCCTCCAACTCGTAATTCCCCATCCAAACGAGGGCCTGGTAGGGAGAAATCAGAATTAAGAATGGAGAAGCCTTGCTGGGATAATGCACCCAGGCCTCCTCCCTTGGACAGAACTAGAAACAGAAAAAATGTACTTCTGTGAATCCCCTTTCCCATACCCTTCAACTCACAGATGGATTCTTTAAGTGTGTTAATATTACTCATGATTCCTGGGCTCTGTGTGTGTGTAGGTAATAATACATGCACGTGGTACAGAAAATTCAAAAGGAACAAATGGTTATTCGGTGAAAAACAATTTTCCCTTCCACCCTGTACCCAGAATGCCAGTGTTTGGTTTTCTGTTTCTGTTTGGCCCCAAGAAGACTAGACTTCCCTCTGGGCCTCTGGGCTCCCGACTTTCCTCCAGCTGTGGGATCTGGTACAAGACTCTCCTTCTCCCTGACCCTCCGCTGCCTCCCCAGTACTACAAGGGTAAGAACACTCACCACACGAGGTCCTTAGGACCAATGAGAACGTGTGAAATGTGTTCTAGGCCTGCTGAAGCCTTGTCAGTTATCACTGTTAGAAACAAAGCACAGTCCTCACACCCCTCCCCTGGTCTAGCAAGATCTGAGAGAATAGGATTTGAAGGTCTTGGATAAGAAGAGGAAAGCTTTGGGGAAGCCTGGGTGACTCAGTCAGTTAAGCATCTGCCTTCAGCTCAGGTCACGGTCCCAGGATCCTGGGATCGAGTCCCGCGTCAGGTCCTTGCTAAGTGGGGAGCCTGCTTCTCCCTCTCCCTCTGCCTCTCCCCCTGTTTGTGCTCTCTCTCTCTCTCTCTGACAAATAAATAAATGAAATCTTTAAAAAAAAAAGAAGAGGAAAGCTCTGGCAGCTGGGACACTCTAGGCTGTTACAACGTGAAGGACAGCTGGAGTTAAGAAAAAATGGGAACAAGAAGCTGAAGAGAGGTGTGTCAGGTTATGCCGCATAACAAACAACCACAAACTATATATGATAATAAGAATTTTATTCTTGCTTAGCATCTGTGGGCCACCTGTAACTCTGCTTGAGGTCGTGGATTTGTGGGGTAGCTGGAGTGGTTCCATTTCATGTGTCTTATTCAGGGGCTAGATTGAGGGGTCCAGCTCCCTAGGGGATATTCTTCTAGCAATGACAGAAGCGTGAGGCACGAAGCCAGACTACACAAGCATAATATCTGCTAACATCTTATTGGCCAAACTAAGTCACATGGCTAATCCAAAGTCAAGGGAGTAAGCTTCACTCTACCCAGCATGAAACAGTGGCAAAGGTATGTATTGCCATGGAGCCAAGAATTGGG
The DNA here is from genome assembly GCF_004348235.1 of Phoca vitulina. Taxonomy (NCBI): domain Eukaryota; kingdom Metazoa; phylum Chordata; class Mammalia; order Carnivora; family Phocidae; genus Phoca; species Phoca vitulina. The sequence goes on from NW_022589713.1 coordinate 22,172,751, forward strand.
AGCAATCTTCCAATTCCTTCTCTCTACATTCCCTGCCTAGATAACACCTATCCCCAATAGCCTTAATACCACACATTTGCTAAGGATTCCCTAACTTACATTCCAGTCCCACAGCTGTCCCCTAAGTTGTAAACAACCCCCCATCTCCACTTGCAGATATCATGCACTTCTCCAAGTGAAACTCTTGGTTCTCTGTCCCTACCCCAAACTGACTCCAGCAGTGGTCCCTCCTTCTACCCTCCTGCTCAAAGAAGACGCAAATGATCACCTTTCACCCACTCTCTCCCTTACCCCCACCACCAAACTCAACTCATCAGCATGATGCTGCCTCCACAGCATGCCTCGCCCTGGTCTAAAGCCCCAGCAGCTCTCGCCTGGATGACTGTCGTAGCTTCATAACTGCTCTCCCTGCTCTTCCTTTGCTGCTCCTTACCCTGGTGGTTCCCATCTCAGAGAAAAGCAAAGTCCTTATAATGCTATACAAAGCCCTATATAACCTGCCCTCACTCCTCTACCTCTCTAGTACTCTGGCCCTCACACTTTCTGCTCCGGCCACACCGCCCTCCTTACTGCTCTGCAGACACCATCAGGCATACACTGGCCTCAGAGCTTTTGCATTTGCTGTTCCCTCTACCTGGAAAACTCTTCCCCTGAACTTCAACACTGCTAGTCCCTTGCTTCACCTCCCCAGGAAAACTTCCCCTGGCCACCTTATCCAAAACTTCACCCTTTACCCAAACTTTCAGGTCCCTTTCCTTACCACTATTGAACCAATTATACAATTTACTTGTTTGTTTTGTTTATTTTCTATCTCTAGTGGGGGATAATGTATGCTCCATGGATGATGACCATCCCAGTTTGGCCAGGTCTGTCCCTATTCTAGCACTGAAATTACTGTGTCCCAGGAAATCCTTGGAAAACTGGGGTGTAGGTCACCCACAGGGCAGTGGTTTTTCTCTATTTTGTTCACTACTCCTTTATCTGGTGCCTAGCACATTGCCTGGCACTCAATAAATAGTGGTTGAATGAATGAATAAACAGCCACATTGATCATCTGAAAACTTTAATCAGACCACATCTCTGCAAGGCTGAAAATTTTTCAATGGCTCCACATTGCACTTAAAATCTAAACTGCTTACCATGGCTACAAAACCTGCCTAGGCTAGTGCTCGCCCACAACATCTTGTACCTTCTCTTCCAACACTCTCCCTGAGCTCAGGGCAGTCTAACCCCTTTCCCACCTCCTCAGGTACACCAACCCTTCCATACCTCTAGATCTTCACCTGTTTTCTTGGACTGGAATACACTTCCCTTGGAGGCTCCTGCTCATTCTTCAGTTTAGATGGGGTCCTCAGAGAAGCTTTCCTAGGCTGCCCTATCTAAGAGCATCCTCCCAGGCCTCCAGCTCTCCACCCTGTTTATTTCCTGCACACCACTCATGACTAACTGTAATCACTCTTGTTTGTTTATTTGTCTGTTTATGACCTGCTGCCCATGAGGGCAAGAGCTGTATCTGTCTCATTCTCTGCCATAGCACCACTGTCTAGAACACACTGAATGCTCTTAAATGTCTGCTGCGGCCATGTTCTGTGGTCAGAAAAGGAGTTGGCAAGACTTCATGCCCAGAGAAAGGAGTTAATTTCACTGGAGACCATATGGGCTTTTTGAGCAATGAAGAAATTCTTTGGACCTTGTCAAGGAAGATACTAACTGTAATAAAAACAATATATACCATTGATTCAACACTTAACATGGGCCAGGCACAGTGGTAAGCACCTTATATGCATCACCTCATTTAACCCCACAATGACCTCATTATTATCTCCACTCTCAGGTAAGAGAAGTAAGTGTAAAAGACACTGTCCATTGTCTGCCTAATACCAATTCTCCACATCTTCTTTGCTCATAGAACCTTTGTGTGGGGTGAGAATGTGTCCAGGCCTGGGTGACAGATCACAAAAAGTCTGTTCCCTGCATTCCCAGGCTCCCTTGCAGCTAGGGCTGGCCATGCGAGCCTATTTTGGACAACGTGAAATAAGCAGGAGTATTCTGAGAAATCTTCTATTCCACATCCTTCTTTCTACCTTAAAGTGATATATTGTCTGGAGCCCTGGCAGCTATCTTGTGGCCATGAAAAAATGAGCCCAAGAATGAAAGCTATAAGGCTAAGCATGGCAGATCAGAAAAGGAAGGCCTCTGGTACTCTGGTAAATCACCTGAACCGACACAAACAACTGCCTACCTCTAGTCTTTGTTTTATGTGAGTGAAATAAACCCCTATTTGTTTAAGCCACCATTAGCCAAATTCACTGTGACTTGCAACTGAATGCATTTTTAACCAATAGACTGGAAGTCAGATAATTGTGGAGAGAATCAAACCTAGAGAGCAAGAGTCCAGTTGGGAGGTTGACTGTGGAAGTCTAGCAGTGTAATGACTGGAACTTGAGCCCAGATTTTGTTGCGGTGATTGAAAGTACACAGATCCTGAAGACATTGATTTTGAGGCCACTTAAAAAACAGAAGGCTAGGGCGCTTGAGTGGTGCAGTCAGTTGGGCGTCCAACTCTTGGTTTTGGCTCAGGTCGTGATCTCAGGGTCATGAGATGGAGCCCTGCAATGGGCTCCTCGGTCAGTGCTGAGTCTGCTTAAGACTCTCCTTCTCCCTCTGCCCCTCCTCCCCATGCTCTCTCTCTCTCAAATAAATAAATAAATCTTAAAAAAAAAAAAAAGGCGGCCAGAAAAAGGAGGGAGGCGGTGTCACATATATTGCTGACCAGGACGTCATGGTGAAATTTCCAAAAATGACAGAGGGAAATCTACAGGGAAGGTTAGGGATCAAAGATGCAAGGACAAGGTGTAAAAGGACTACCAACTTTTAGTTTCTATTATGCTCCAGGCACTGTGTCAGAAGTTTTACAGTACCAGCCCATATGGACCTCCCAATTGCCTTGCAATGCAGGAATCATCTCCATGTTAAAGAAGAAGAAATTGAAGCTCAGGGAAGAAGTAAAGTAAAGTATCTAAGAGCTATAAATTCAAAGTAATCCCAATCAAAATCTTGACAGGCCTTTTTAAAATATAATTGACAAGCTGATCTTAAAATTCATATGGAAATACAAATGATCTAAAATACCCAAAACAACTCTGTAGAAAAGGTTAAAAGTGGAGGACCAACATCTGATTTCAGAAGTTATTATAAAGCTATAGTAATAAAAACAGCATAGTATTAAATAAAAAGCTTCTGCACAGTGAAGGAAACAATCAACAAAACTAAAAATCAATGTACTGAATGGGAGAACATATTTGCAAATGACATATCTGATAAAGGGTTAGTATCCAAACTATATAAAGAACTTATACAATCAAAACCCAAAAAACAAATAATCCAATTAAAACATGGGCAGAAGACATGAACAGACATTTTTCCAAAGAAGAAATCCAGATGCCCAACCGACACAAGAAAAGATGCTCAACATCACTCATCATCAGGGAAATGCAAATCAAAACTACAATGAGATATCACCTCACACCTGTCAGAATGACTAAAATCAACAACACAAGAAACAAGTGTTGGCGAGGATGTGGAGAAAAAGGAACTTTTTGCACTGTTGGTGGGAATGTAAAGTGATACAGCCATTGTGGAGAACAGTATGGAGGTTCCTCAAAAAGTTAAAAATAGAACTACCCTGTGATCCAGTAATTGCACCACTGAATATTTACCCAAAAAATACAAAAACACAAATTCAAAGGGATACGTGCACCTCTAGCAACATTATTTACAATAATCAAATTATGGAAACACCCCAAGTGTCCATTGATTGATGAATGGATAAAGAATATATATATGTAATGGAATATTACTTAGCCATCAAAAAGAATGCAATCTTGCCATTTGCAACAACATGGATGGAGCTATAGAGTATAATGCGAAGTGAAATAAGTCGGTCAGAGAAAGACAGATATCATATGATTTCCTTCATATGTGGAATTTTTAAAAAAGATTTTACTAATTTATTTATTTTAAAGAGAGAGAGAAAGAGGGGCGCCTGGGTGGCTCAGGCCTTAAGCGCCTGCCTTCGGCTCAGGTCATGATCCCAGGGTCCTGGGATCGAGCCCCGCATCGGGCTCCCTGCTCGGCGGGAAGCCTGCTTCTCTCTCTCCCACTCCCCCTGCTTGTGTTCCTTCTCTGGCTGTGTCTCTCTGTCAAATAAATAAATAAAATCTTTAAAAAAATAAAAATAAAAAATAAAGAGAGAGAGAAAGAAAGAGAGGGTTCGAGCAGGGGGAGGGACAGAGAGAGAAGAAGAGGGAATCTCAAGCAGGCTACATGCACCAAGCCCGACTCAGATCTTGATCGCATGACCCTGAGATTATGACCCGAGCTGAAATCAAGAGTAGGATGCTCAACTGACTGAGCCATCCAGGTACCCCTCATATGTGGAATTTAAGAAATATATCAGCAAAGGGAAAAAAGAGAGAGAGACAAATGAAGAAACAGATTCTTAATTATAGAGTACAAACTGATGGTTACCAGAGGGGAGGTGAGTGGGGGGATGGGTGAAATAAGGGATAGGGATTAAGGAGTGCACTTGTCATGATGAGCACCGGGTGATATATGGGAGTGTCGAATCACTGTATTGTACACCTGAAACTAATATTACACTATATGTTAACTAATTGAAATTTAAATAAAAACTTTTTAAAAAAATAAAGTCCATCTTGTCATAAGGTGAAAGAAAGAAAGAAAGAGCAAAGATAAATAAATCAATAGAATAGAATAGAGAATCCAGAAATAAACCCATGCATATAAAAACAACCGGTCTCTGATAAAGGCACAAAAGTAATGCCTTGGAGAAAGGACAGCATTTGCAACAAATAGTGCTGGAGTAATTGGATAAGTACATGCAAAATGAAGACTATGAAGAAAGAGGAGAAGGGCCGGGAGAGGAGAGAACTTGGGGCCACTTCTTGCACCACTAATAAAAATTAACTCAAAATGGATCATAATCCTTAACATAAGAGCTGATAGTATACAACTCTTAGAAAACATAGGAGTAAATCTTCATGATGTCGTGTTATTCATTATTCATAGCAACTTTGTTTATAATAGCCAAAACCTGGGCAAAAAGAGCAAAGGTCCTTCAAAAGATGACTAGATTAACAAACTACAGTACACCCATACAATGGAATACTACCTAGAATCAAAGAAAGTGAACTACTGGGGCGCCTGGGTGGCTCAGTCGTTAAGCATCTGCCTTCGGCTCAGGTCATGATCCCAGGGTCCTGGGATAGAGCCCCGCATCGGGCTCCCTGCTCAGCGGGAAGCCTGCTTCTCCCTCTCCCACTCCCCCTGCTTGTGTTCCCTCTCTCGCTGCGTCTCTCTCTGTCAAATAAATAAAATCTTAAAAAAAAAAAAAAAAAAAGTGAACTACTGAGACAGACAACAGCATGGATGAGACTCAAGGGAACTATGCTGAGTGAAAGAAGCCAGATAAAAAGAGTACCTATTGGAAGATTCCATTACTGTAAAAGTTTAGAAAAGGCAAACTCATATATAGGAACAGAAAGCAGATCAGTGGTTACCTGGGGAGGGGAGGGGTGAAGGGAGGGGTTATAAAGGGGCACAGGAAACTATGGGAGTGATGGATATCTTCATTACCTTGATTATGGTGACAATTTCATGGGTGTGTATATTAAGCCAAAACTTAGCCCATTGTTCAGTGTAGTTTGTTATATGCCAATGATACCTCAATAAGACTGTTTTTAAAAAATATCCAAAAGCATGTAGGGGCTCAGCAGAGAAGCCCTTGCCAGATTGCTAGAGCTCAAGAGCGGAGCTCACTCCACCGCCACAGGCTGCCCCCAGATGGCCAAAGTCTGTTGGCAGGAGCTGTGTGTGTGAAAACTATGGCTGGAATAGCTGGAATTCTTCATATAAATTCCAGGAAATCCAGGGACTTCTGGGCACCATATGAAAACATTAGAGGGAAAAAATGGCTCATTTTCTGAGAAAAATGAAGCATATTTTATGGGGTCATGGAGCCTCTGAAATACCACCAACAACCCTTCTTCTTAGTGCTTGTTGGGCTGGGAATGGGTGAGGAGAAGAGAAGACCCCAGTTCCGCCTGCCCTTTCCAGCCAGGCTCTCACGCAGACACAGGCCGAACGCAGAGATGGAACTCCTACAGGCATCCGGGGAGGTAAGAGGCAGGCCGCTGCAGACGCCCCGAACTCAGAGCCAGGGGAAGTTGAGCCATTCAGGTGAGTCAAGGCAGGGGCGCCTGCGAGACCCCAAGGGAGGCTGCGTCCCCTGCGGTTTCCCTGTTGTCCAGGCGGAGGTGGAGGCTGTTCCCAGCAAGGGCAAGCTCTTCTCTGCAGGTAAACGTGCGCACATACACAGCTGCGGCGGCCCTGGCCGTGGTCAAGGCAGCAAATCGAGGACCCCGTCTTCCTAACCAGATCAGACTCCTTATTAGCACCGTTGATCACCTTGTAACAAGGCCTCTTCCGTTCCACAGACACTGAGTGTTTTCCTATGCGAGGCACTCGTCTGGAAAGCCCGGCCCTCATGGAGCTTATATTGCAGTGGGAAAAACGGACCATATGCAAGACAGATAAGTAAACACACAAAGTGACAGGTAGCCGTAAATACAGTGCCGGAAAGTAAAGCAGAGACAGGAGGTGAGGAGCAAGGGAGGGGGTGTGGGTGCAGCGAGGAGAGGAAAGGGGGGGTCACTAGAAGTTCTAGTGGGACCCTGTCTTTTGTCTCTGTGGGGGGTTTTTCCCCTAGAGCAGACCACCAAGAATCCAGGTGAACTTTGCTGTTCCCCTGAGAGCTATTACCAAGACCTACTTGTATTCCTCAGCAGCTTCTGTCAGGAAGAAGACATCGTGGTGCCCCCATCCGCTGCCCCACCACAGGTTGTTCCTGGGGGCTATTCAGCCCTGGGCCCAGTGATGAGCTAACTGCCATCCAAAATTTAGTATTCTCCTCATTTCCCTTCCAAGACTGGTCTCACTAATCCCACCTTCTAAACTCAGGAAGGTCCTGCCCCTCGGAGTCTCATTACTTTGAGTTGTGACCACGTACAAACCTTCCATTTATTCAGGCCTGTTTGTCTGCCCATGGTCACACTGAACCAATTCCCATTTCTGGGCCATTCTCCTATGCTGCTCCTCGCATAGAATGCCCTCCAATTCAAACACTGTTCATACTCAAAGGGGAAGCTCCAACCCACCTATTTCTAGAACCTCTCCCTGCTATGTCAGCACTATGAATCCTCTCTCCTTGATCTCCAGCGGCGCACCACATCGAGGCGGTGTCCCCGTGCCTCCCTGTAATCCCCCCAACGCTAGCCTGGTCCCTGCAGCCAAGTTGGGTGTCCCTCCTGCGTCTTTATTTCTTCTATATCCCTGAGATGCAAGCTCATGCTTGCGCACACAAAAGGTATGCCACAGATGTAATCCATTTCTCCCTCAAAAACAAGACTTTGCTTTGTCCAAATTTCCTTGTCTCCATCTGAGAAATGGAAATAGTTTGGAAAATTCCAGCAGGGGAGTGTTCAGCCTTATTTGAGTTGTGCAAGTGGGAAAAAATGTGCTTTTTCCCAAATTAACAAATTCCCCAGCCTTTCCTCTGAAAGCAACTCACAAACCTCTGAGCCCGGTACGTAAGCTTGCCAGGGTCTTCACCTCTCTGAAGAATGAACTGTCCTCCTGTCTATACGTCTTATGCACACATGCATTTGTGGGTGAAGGAGGAGGATGGAATCAGAGTAGAAGTTAACCGATCTTGAAAATGAAGCATGTGACAAGTGGAAAGAGGCAAGCCCTTTGATGCCCATGTCCCCTGGCTTTCCAGTGTACTAAGGAAACAATTTCTTAGCGGCAGTATGCCCCTACCTGTCTCTATTCTCCCTCCATATGTACCCAAATTCACTCATCCATCCATTCAACAAACACTAATTGAAAGTCAAATGTGGTTGGCAGTTTCTAAAATGGCTCCCGGTGATCCCGTTTCCTGGTCCTTGTGTTCTTGTGTAATCCCCTCCCCTTGAGTGTGCCCTGGGCCTAATCACTTGCCTCTAATGACTAGAATACAGTCAAAGTGATGGGAAATCAAATTCAACATTAGTTTACAAAAAACAGCAGCTTCCATCTTGCTCACACTCTCTCTGAGGTTCTTCTTGTTTACTGACCCTGATGAGGTCAGCCGCCACGTTGTGAGATGCTCCGAGGAGAAGCCCGAGTGCCGGGCAATGGAGGGCAGATTCTGGCTGACAGCCTGGTGAGGGTCTGAGGTCCTCAGTCAGCAGAGTGCAAGACAGAGAATGCTGCCAACAGCCCTGTGAGCTGGAAGCCGGTCCTCCCCGCTTGAGTCTTCAGAGGATAGCACAGCCACGGCAGCCCTTGTGAGAGAGGCTGAGTGGGGGAGCCAGCCCCCTGCATCCATGTTCCTGACCCGCAGATAATAAATGCTGTTGTCTCAAGCCTCTGCATTGTGGAGTACTTTGTTAGGAGGCGATCTAGAATTCATGCACCAACTATGTACCAAGCACTCTTGTCGGCCCTGACACACAGCAGAGGACAAAACATATGTCCTTGCCCTCATGTAGCTGACGGTCTAGTAAGGGGAAGCAGATGATAAATAAACACAGAAAAGAATCAAGCAGGGAAGGGCAATGGGAAATTGCCAGAGTTTCGGTGGCTCGTGAGGTGGGGAGTAGGGGGGACAAGGACAGTGGTTGTAGCTTTTTAAATGGGGCGTTTGGAGAGGACTGAGAAGGGGCCATTTGAGCAGAACCTTGCAGGGAGAGCATGTGCCATGGGCATCCGGGAGGAAAAGTGTTCCAGACAGAGGAACAATCTAGAATGAGTTTTCGTTTTGCTCAGCAAAATAAAACTTCACAAAGGAAAGACTTTCAGCTTCTCTTTTTAGCCTATAGAAAAATAACTAAACATAGGCAGCCCACCAGAAATGCATTCCAACTTTCTTCCGGCTCCAGAGAGAGCTCAGAGTCCAGACAGAGGTAAGCTGTGTTTCTATTTTGTTTGTTTCCTGTGTCCTTGATAGAGGCAGTTACTCAGCACGGCAGGTGGGGCTTTGTGATTTTGAGGGGAGGAAGGAGCCTGTCGGATGCCTCCCTGCCCTGCCAGCTTTCCTGCTTGATGTGGGTATAGGATGTGGGGGCTGGGCTGCTGAGACCCCAGCCCAGAGGGATACCACCTGGAGAAGAATTGAACCGCCTGATTCACTCTGGGATCCTCGGGGCCACCAGTTCACTCTGGGCCCAACCCTCTTGGGGTCTAAGAATTCCAGCCAGAACCACTCTGGCTGCCCAGTGTTGGTTGGAGCCGGGGACACTAAAGACCACCCACTTGCATCTGCACAGGCCTTAGCCTGATCTGGGGAATTCATGGGGAGAGCAGTTTACAAAGTATTTTTTGAGTTACCCTATGAAGAAAGTAGGCCTGATAAAGTTCTTCTGCTGTGTGGGCAAGTGGTTCTCCTTCCCACACCACCTGCTCACAGGGAGGCTGGACGCTGAGTCCCTGACGCCCAGGCTGCCCGATGGACAATGCTGATTTGTCACAGGGGCTGCCAAGAGCAGCTCTCCTTCCAAAATCTGACCAGAGCCAGATCTGATCCCCTGGCCCCGGTCCGAATTGAGTGACTGCCTCTGACTTCTGTCAAACACTGGCTTCACTCGATGCCTCTCACACCCAAGATACAGGGTGTGAACTTTCCAGGAAGGCAGCCCGGCTCTACGGGGGCCTTCCCTTGTCGGCCATCCAGACAGAGAGGAAGGAGGAAATAAAGACGTTTCCAACTAATAAAAACGGGGAGCGTTGCCACCAGCAAACCCTCGTTCAGGGAACACTTACAGAGCCAAAGGAGAATGACCCCTCGTGGGAGCACGGAGATGAAGAAAGGAATGGAGAGCAATGACAAGGGTAAACAGGTGGGTACAACGAGATGAATATTGATGATATGTAAGAAACTCATAATAATGTCTTGTGAGGCTTAAAATACATGGAATGATGGGGTGTCTGGGTGGCTCGGTCGGTTGAGCTCCTGACTCTTGATTTCAGCTCAGGTCATGATCTCAGGGTCGTGGGATCGAGCCTGGTGTTGGGCTTGGTGCTCAGCGCAGAATCTACTTGAGATTCTCTCTGCCCCTCTCCCTCTGCCCCTCCCCCTGCCTCAAATAAATAAAATCTTTAAAATATATATACGTGGAATTAAAATTCATGACACAACGATGGGAGGGCAGTCATGGAGTTAACGTGTTCTGAAATCTTTGCATTGTCCTGGAAGTGGTAAAACTAGTAACTTATGTTAAACTTTAAGAAGTCAAGGGGACATATTGTATGAGCCCTGAAAACAACAATAAAAGATTATATAACCAATAACCCAAATGGAATAGAATAATAAAAAGTACTTATAAAGCAAGAAAGGAGGACAAAGGGAACATAAAACAAGTGAAACAAATAAAACACAAACAGTGACATGGTGGTTTTAAACCCAAATATGTTAGTAATTTCATTAAATATAAATAGGCTAAATGCTCCAATTAAAATCAAAGGTGGTCAGCCTGGATTTTTTTTTTTTTTTTAAGATTTTATTTATTTATTTGACAGAGAGAGACACAGCGAGAGAGGGAACACAAGCAGGGGGAGTGGGAGAGGGAGAAGCAGGCTTCCCGCAGAGCAGAGAGCCTGAGGCAGGGCTCGATCCCAGGACCCTGGGACCACGACCCGAGCAGAAGGCAGACACTTACCGACTGAGCCACCCAGGTGCCCCCAGCCTGGATTTTTTTAAAGGAAGATTGACTCAGGGGGCATGCACCCTCTTGCCTGATTCCTCTTAGCCTTAACCCTCTTAATATTTGGGAGGCTGACTTGATAGCCAGAGCTGCAGTGGTCATCTTGCAACCATGCGGCTCACTCTAGAAGCTGTGGGCAAAGGATGAAGGAGCAGAAAGAGAAAAGGAGCCTGGGATACCAAAGATGCTGAGAGCTATCGTAACAGCCCTAGGTGACCCACCTCCAGATTTCACGCTTTGTGAGAGAAAAGTAAATGCCTAACTTCTCCCACTCAGTAGGTTGCCTCTTCATTTTGTCGATGGTTGTCCTTTCCTGTGCAAACCTCCTTATTTGGGTGTAGTCCCAATAGTTTATTTTTGCTCTTGTTTCCCTTGCCTGAGGAGACATCCCTAAGAAAATGTTGCTAATGCCAATGTCCAGGAGATTACTACATATGTTTTCTTCTAGTTTTATGGTTTCAGGTCTCATACGTAGGGATTTAATCCATTTTGAGTTTATTTTTGTGTACGGTATAAGAAGTAGTCCAGTTTCATTCTTTTGCATGTGGCTGGCCAGTTTTCCCAACACCATTTGTTGAAGAGACTGTCTTTCCCCATTGTATATTCTTGTCTCCTTTGTCATAGATTAATTGACCATATATGCATGGGCTTATTTCTGGGGTCTCCATTCTGTTTAATTGGTCTATGTGTTTATTTCTGTGCCAGGAGAAAAGGGAACCCTCATGCACTCTTTGTTGGTAGGAATGTAAATTGGCATAGTCACTGTGGAAAACAGTATGGAGGTTCCTCAAAAATTAAAAATACCATGTGATCCAGGAATTTCACCACTGGGTATTTACCCAAAGAAAATGAAAACACTAATTCAAAAGGATATATGCACCCTTGTGTTTATTGCTGCATTTTTTAAGAGATTTTTAAAATTTATTTATTTGAGGGTGAGAGAGCGTTGCACACCTATGCATGCATGAGTGATGGGGGAGCAGGGGGGCAGAGGGAGAAGCAGACTCATGGAGCAAGGAGCCCGATGCAGGGCTCAATCCCAGGACCCTGGGATCATGACCTGAGCTGAAGGCAGACGCTTAACCGACTGAGCCACCCAGGTGCCCTATGGCATTTTCTTTTACAATAGCCAAGTTATGGAAGCAACCCAAGTGTCCATCCATAGATGAATGGATAAAGAAGATGTGATACACACACACACACACACACACACACACACACTGGAATATTACTCAGCCATAAAAAGGATGAGATCTTGCCATTGTGACAACATCGATGGACCTAGAGGGTGTTATGCTAAGTGAAATAAGTCAGATAGAGAAAGACAAAAACCATATGATTTCACTTGTCCCTTGTCTCCTGACTGTGGCATCGACAGGGGTTTTGGGGGCCCTGGGGGCAGTGGCAGCAGAGGTGCAAGGGACAGCTGGCCCCGTCTCAGCATTAAGGGCTTCCCAGCTGCAGAGACCAGGGGCTCTGCCCTCAGCTCTGCCATACCCCCCCTCCACCCCACACCTCCATCCCTACCAGTACCCTGGACCTTCCTCCCTTGGCCAGTTGTTCCTCACTGAGATGAGATGGCTTTCTTGGCAGCACCCTTATAGGACACTGACCCAAAAGGAGAGGTCTGGAATATGCAGGGGACATTAGCTCTCCTCGGGAGAACTTATGGGAGGTCTCTGCCTCTCTATCTTCCTGCCTTCTCCTTCCTGCGGCCAATGTACCTATGTTCCTCTGACCTCAGAGGAAACTCCTTGTGCCTTTCCAGGGTCACTCCTGTGTCCCAGTACTGGTTTTCATGCCTCCTCCACCAGCAGCCACTTTGGGTCTGGGCTGGAGTTAGAGAAGGTTTGCCAAAAGGATATGAAGAAGCAGGCCAGGCAGCCAAGACCCACTGGGCTTCCAACAGAGTTTAAGCAAGGACTAAACTAAATGTGGGCTGCGTTGTCCCTGTCTCCAGCTCTGGAGCTCTTTTCTTTTCCACCAGGATGATAGACTCTATACTCTGATTGTTTTTTAATTTTATTTTTTTTTTAAGATTTTTTATTTATTTATTTGACAGAGAGAGACACAGTGAGAGGGAACACAAGCAGGGGGAGTGGGAGAGGGAGAAGCAGGCTTCCCGCCAAGCAGGGAGCCCGATGCAGGGCTCGATCCCAGGACCCTGGGATCACAACCTGAGCCGGAGGCAGACGCTTAACGACTGAGCCACCCAGGCGCCCCTCTATGCTCTGATTTGCCTACGCCTGATACCTCCCAAGATCAGTCTAATTTTTGTTAGCCTTGCTTGTGTGGGTGTCTTAAACAAACCATATGGTTGCTTTTCTGCAGGGATTTTTAGACACTTCCTATAGACTGATGCCATTGTGAATCTCTAAGAGAAGAACATTGTTTATGGAATCTCTCTAGCACATCCAACCTCAGGTTTTGGGGAGCACCGCACAGAGCCAACACCAACACAGCACACCGCGAGAGCCTCTGCACAAAATAAGCCAGACATTATGATGCCTTCCCAGTGACTCCAGGGCCCTGCCCAGTCAAACAACAGAACTGTTCAACGGGGCTGAAATGCCCGAGACTCTGCCCTCAGGAGACAGTCAAGGTGGACCTGGGAGAGGCGGTGTTCTGCCAGTCACTCTCTCCTGTGAATGCACCAAGACAAAGGGGGCAAGAGTGGAAGTGAGCCTTGTCCTTGTCCTGGATACCCAGGTCTGGTGAAGGTAAGGTGGCATCGAAAGAGGGTACCACATGCCTCCTGGAACCACAGCTCAGCCCCTGGACCTCAATTTCCCCTCAAACTAGAAAAAGCCTCAAGTCTACTTTGCAAGGTCTTGGTGGCAGCCTTGCAGTACTGGGGTAGCAGAGTACCATACGTCATCCAAAGGACGGCCGTCACAGAAGCATCCTGACCCCAGGCTTATCCTGGGCAGCTGTTTGGGAACCCAGCTCACAGCAGGGAAAGCAAGCCCTGAAGTCAGTCGTAGAACCAGTTGAACAACCGTGTGCTTGCCAGCTTCCTGCCCCGAGTGCCCACACCAGTCCTGACAAGGTCTGGAATGAGCCATCTCAGTGAGAAAAATCAAGAGGAGGCTGAGTCCAACCAAATGGGGAGGAGAGAGTGCATCTTCACCCTGGCTCTGCTCCAAACCTGCCGACTGGGCAGGAAAGAGAGGAAAGGAAGAAGCCTGACCCCTCAGCAAAAGAAGTCAGGAGAGGAGAGAGAGCAGGAGAGGATGTCAACAAAATTCTGGAAAATGGAATGCAGACAGATGAGGGTTTAGCTTTCTCCCCACAGCTGAGGGTCTGGGGAGGGGAAGAAGCAAGCTCAGCAGAGCCTCGAACAATCTTAGCATATGGAGCCACCGAACACCTCCAAGACAGGGGCAAGTGTGAGGCTGAAACCAGGCGGGCTGGTTGAAAGCTTTATCAAGAAGAGGTCCCCTCCCTTGCCACATGAGAAGATCGGCACCATATTCTGTACCACTCTCCTCCCTCCACCTCTGCTGCTAAACTGGAGAGACTGAAGGTGGTGTGTTGGGGGCCGGGGGGAGTCTGGCATAGCCCTCTCCTCCCAACCCCCTTCTGCTTCTCTTCCCTGTTCTGCTCTCAAAACACTGACTGGCAGGCTTTCAGCCTCCAGGTAGGAGATTGGGAGGGTCCTTCACTGGGAAACTGACTGGCCCAAGAGAAATGACGTACATATTCTTCTACTTGGGGGTCCCCATCATCAAAGCCAGAACCTTATCCCATCCTTTTTTTGTGAGACCCTCCAAGAAACCAGCTCTGCATCCACACGGGGTTTCCATCAGCCATTAAATGCCTCCTTCTTAAATAGGACCAGACAGCCAAGAATCAGTCATTTGAGGGAAGCCTTAACTACGAGAAACAGAGACCAAAACAAACAAACAGAAAAAAATGAACTCCAAGGAAACAGAGATAATGTGAAGATTGGAATAAGAAAACAATTTTCATTATAATTACTACTCCCGGAGAGATATGAGAAGATAATTAATTCATGAAACAAGATGATATTATAAAAGGGAACACTGGATTAAAAACAGCTCTTGAAAATTAAAAATGATAGCAAAAATATAGAAGGGTTGAAATTTCCCAGAAAAATAAAAGATAACAGGGGGGAAAAATCACTTAAAATTTAGAGAATTGTTTTGGGAGTTCTAACATCCAAACAACTGGAGTTCCAAAAAAGAGAACAGTTACATTGGAGAACAGTAACAACAAAATCATGCGGGAAACTACTCAGCACTTAAGGACACAAGGTGCCAGACTGCAGGGCCCACAAAGGGCCCAGAACAAAGGGAAAAAACATGGATTGGAATTTTAGGATTCTGTCTGTCCGTTTGGGCACAAGTTAATGCTAAATATGCAGCACACCAAGAAAATGAAGAATGAGACAGATATTTAACTCCAATAAAAACAAAAGGTATGTAAGACGCATGGCACAGCATGTGGTTCAGCTATTAATACTATTTCAATAGTCACAATCATATAAACACTGAATAGTAATTTAACCAAAACATGGCATGTGGCCGCATCAAGAGAATGGAGGAAGAGGGGCACCTGGCTGGCTCAGTCGGTGAAGCGTGTGACTCTTGATCTCAGGGTTGTGAGTTTGAGCCCCATGTTGGGTGTAGAGATTACTTAAAAATTAAATCTTTAAAAAAAAAATTTTTTTTTTAAAGAGAGTACGGAGGAAGAAAAGTGTGCGTGTGTGTGTGTCCGGTGTGGTGTGTAAGAGAGCTATATACTAATCTTCCATAGTAGGAAATAGTAGATAATACCTAAAACAGAAACACCATGAAATAAAGAAGTCTCTTTTTTTAATTTAGGTTTAAATGATAGAACACATAAGACTTAAAAGTGGTTGTCTCTTGGGAATGGAACTTGATGAAGAAAGAGTGGAACAGGGCACTGCTTTTTACAGTATAGTACTCTTTGACTTTTTAAATTTTTTTCTTTTTTATTGAGGTATAGTTACAATAATAAACAACACCTATTTAAAGTACACAATTTGATGTTTTGGCATGTATACAGCACAAAGTGTCCCTTTGTAATCCCTCCTTCCCAGGATTACTCCTGGAGAAGGACATATGGGTGGCTGGAGCTCAGTGGCTCAACATTTCCTGCTTCTGTTTTAGTGAACCAGGGAGTCTGTGCACTAGAAAGTGCAAGTTGCCCATATACCAGCCTGGGGAAGACACTTCACAGTACATCTTGGCCTTCAGCTCAAGAAGCACCTCCTCCAGGAAGCCTGCCATGACACCCTCCCTGTGTGCATAATACCTTCTCTCAAGATGGAACTCTCCACTCTCTAGTGTACTACCCTCCTTCTCCCCTGCACCCAGTGACCTGTGCATCAGCAAGGAGGGAGACCTCCTTCCATTCATAGGGCCTGGCTCAGAGCAGGTGCTCAGGAAATTGTAGAATGAATACATGAGATACAGAAAAGAAATGCATGGAAAGGTGAATAGGTGAGTAAATGCAAGGTATTTTCCCATTGTCAATGATTTAAGGTTGTTTGTGTTAAAGATGGATGGTATTTCTTTAAGGACCATGCAAAAGCCCAGGAGAGGCTGAAATAGGAGGAAAGCTCAGAAACACAACTAGAGCTATTCATCCACTCTTGGAGGAGCCTGGGAGGCACCTGTCCCCTGTATGAAACCCTGTTCCAAACAACCCCCCCTCGACCCTCCTCAGGTACCCAAGACTCACCTTGGGAGCCCTGGGAGGAGCTAACTGAAGCAGCTGGAATTGAGGTTCACTAGGGGGCACCCTTTCATCACACTGGCCCTGCCCCAAAGGCCACAGAAACCTGCCCTGGGCTCTTTTCTACAACGACCCTGCAAGCCCCCGGGGTGGGGATAGGGGGCTCTTTACATGCCCTGCAGCCTCTTGCCCAATAACAGAGAGGGTCTTTCCAAGCAGCAGCGGCACGTCCACCAAACCGGTACCCACTCAGTACGAGGTAGCTTTGCAGAAAAGGCAGGTATTTGGGGTCACATCAATGTTTCAGAATGATCTTCCCTTCTTTACTGTCTTGAATGTGTCAGTTCTTAGATCCCCGGCCCCAGCGTGATGGCCGCTCAGGTAAGAAAAAACTGAGGGGTACCCTCCTGCGGCTTATCTGCTTATTCACAGGACTGAGGACTGTGGAGGTTCTGGGCTGTTATAGCCCCCAGAGCAGGGGGACGAGATGGGCCCAGTGTTCATAGCTCCCTCCCCAGTGTGGGACTGTACCCCCTGCAGGAATCATCCCAGCCTTGGGCCTGCAGGAACATCAGAAGTCAAGGGGCACAGAGGAAGACTAGGGGCTCAAGTGATATGTGCAGTTTGGAAAGTCAGGTCTCCTCCATTTTTTAGGACAGCACTCTCCTCAACCATTGTGAGGCTTAATTTCAATGATGCTCTGAGTCTGGAAGAATTAATCACCCAAACACACAGACTCTGTGAGGCTACCCATGCCTGATGGAGATTCTGGGCCTTGATACCTGGAATGGAAGGAAAGGGAGTGGTAGGAGAGGGTTGGGGAAAAAACCCGGATGGGGGAGGGCACAGAGAAGGGGGAATGCAGAAGAACAAAGAGAAGAAGGCTCTTAGCTTGGCTCTTGGAACTGGAGCATTGGAACTCCCATGCCAATGTCTAGGTTCTTCCTGTGAATTTGCTACCTGCTCCAGATTCTGGTGGGCTTCCCGTTTCCCAAAGGAAGTGTCCAGGGGAGACAGGCAGAGAGAATTCACAACTAGCAGAGTCTTCCTTTGATGTTGCCACCTGGGCCCTGGAGCCTCTCCTCCACCAATCAACCCTTCGGGAAATGAAGAGACCATTCTCTTCCCAGTTCCATGGCTGTTACAGCCCAGCTCAAAACCTGCCTATGAAGGTTTTGACCTACCTGTTTGGTAGGTCAGGACACAATGCCAGACTGAGGCCATATCACAGGCACAGACCCAAGCCGGAGCCGGGTCTAGGCTAAGGAGGATCCCTCGCTAAGCCCTGCACATACCTATGATGCAACCACGCCCGTAGGAGCTGAACTCTCCAGAGCAAAGGCATCAAGACTGGCTTACTCTGAGAACTGGGTCTACATCTTTCCTGGGCAGGATTCCAGACCCACCAGCCACACTGTCATCTGGGAAGAATCATTACTGCAGGGGGAGGGCTGTAAGAGAGAAGGGGACAAGATAGGTGGGGAGGCACAAAGCTGGGAGGAAGAAAGTACTGGCTCACTAGGCGAGTCTCTCTTCCCCTCCTGTAAGTGAAGATGTACGGACTAGCCGGCTGGCCAAGCCAGTGCCCGCCTGTGCACTCCTGCCTCTGGCACTTCTGAGCTGTGCTGACCCTTTCACCCACCAACCTTGCACAGAGCCAGTGTGGCAACCAGCTCAGGCAAGCTTCCCTGAGGCCCCGGGCTCTGCCCTGCCTGGGGAGGCCCTGCGCTCCATCCTTCTTACAGAGAGGGGGAGAAAGGAAGGAGAAGGAGAAGAAGAGGATGAGGAGGAAAAGGAAGAAGGAGGAGGAGGAGGAAGAGGGAGAAGAAATGTGTGTAAATTTCCCACCCAGGTTTTGGGATTCCTCCCTGCTCCTGTGGCTCTGGGACACAGAGGTGAGCACTCACAGAGGCGCATTTAGGTCTGCCGCAGGCTTACCCCCTCCAAGAGGTCCTTCCTTGACTCTAGCTGCCTTGAGCAGCCCCTTTCTGCAACCATCTCAAGAATGTTTGTCAAGGGGCACCTGGGTGGCTCAGATGGTTAAGCGTCCGCCTTTGGCTCAGGTCATGATCCCAGGGTCCTGGGATCGAGTCCCACATCAGGCTCCCTGCTCAGCGGGGAGACTGCTTCTCCCTCTGCCTCTCTGACTCTTATGGATAAATAAATAAAATCTTTAAAAAAAAAAAAAAAAAGAATGTTTATCAAGCATTTTGTCAGGTGCCCCCCCAAATGTCCCTGAAAGACCAGACTGTACCATATGACCTTTCCCCTGATTTTGCAACCCCAGAGTGCACATGTCCCCGCCTACTCTCATACCTCCACCAAGTGTCTCCAAGAAGAATGCTGTCCAAGGGGTAAGGCCATCTGGGGACCTCTTCTTCTCTCTTCCTTTTCATTTCTAAAATTTCTACCAAGTGTATCTAGTTGGGACAGAGGCGTATTGGCCTTAGCTTCTCTTTATGAGATGATCCTTAGGTGGCCAAATATCCCTTAGCTTGGCACAAATGACTTATTTTCTCCTTTGTCTCAGAGCCAATCATTATTTGCAATGCAATATTTGGCTAACAAGTAAATCACACACACACATATACACATTTTCGGGGAGGGATTTATTAAAAATTAACAATGTCCCTGGCTAGTAAATGGCTCTTTGAACGCACAAAGTTTTCTTGTCTCTGGTCACTCCAGCAGATCTGGGACTTGTAAACTTCATGATGAGGGAAGGAGGAAGGAGGGAAGGGGGACCCTACTGGGGGGTAGGACTCAGCCTTGACTCTCCCAGTGGACAGGGGCCTGAGTCCCCCACATGCAGATGTTGGGAGGCCCAGTGTGGTCAGGGCTCAGGAATGGCACCCTGAACTGTGGGCATAGAGGAGAAAGGCAGGTGGGGAGGGCGAGTCTGAAGAGGTGTGTACCAGCACAGATGGACCGGCCGAGTGGATAGTGGGGGGGTAAGGGTCCGAAGGGCAGAGGAAAGCACTTCATCCAGATAAAGAATAGCAGTCAGGGAAGGTCCCTGACTGGCAGGGGTGTAGGGGGAAATAAAGAAGAGACTGGAATGGAGAGAGGAGGGTTCCCAGGGTCTGTCCTGTCCCTTTATAGGGAGCCTGGATCCTGGTGGCAACAGAAGGGTTTTGAGAATGAAAAACTGAGCAGGCTGTGGTTACCTGGCTTCATCAACTTCTGCTCTGTGTGACCCTGGGGCAAGCTAATCAACCTCCCTGAGCCTTGGTTTCCTCGTGTATAACACAGGGATGATAACAGAACTCCCCGGCAGGATGATTTGGGAGGGCTGACAGGCGGGACGAGGGGAAAAGCGGGTGGGGGCACACTGCGCTCTGCGTGAATTTAGGGGTGCCGATTAGTACCTTTTTCCGGAAGAGCTGGACCGAGCGCCTGGCGGCGGGTGATTCAGTGGGTTAGGTGGATCAAATTAACCGGAAGATTTTCAACCCAGATTCACACTTCCTGTGGAGACAGGCCCTAAAGGAGCTGGCGAAGGTGTTGGTAAACAGTAACAGGGCAATTCAAAGGTTGCCGCTGGCGGTGAAAACAGTGGGGGTTAGGGAGCAGCTGGAGCTGGGAGCAGTCTTCTCTTCGCCGGGGCTGGGGTCCAAGGCAGGCAGGCAGGTACGGACATCTTTGCAGTCTTCCTCCCCTCGCGTACACACACACACACAC
>NW_022589713.1:22192991-22294958 GCF_004348235.1 Phoca vitulina
GGACATCTTTGCAGTCTTCCTCCCCTCGCGTACACACACACACACACACACACACACACACACCCCGAGCCCCTCTCCCGCAGCAAAACCCAGAACCCCTCAGGGACACGCGACTGTCCATCTTCGGGGGTCGTTCCGCGGACAGGGATGAAGGAGTGAGTGGAAGGCGGGGACGGTAATGGCCGAGCGGATTAATTCGTCCCCAGCAGCCCCGGAGCAAAGCGCGGCGGTGGGGTGGGGGAGGCGGGAGAGGCGCAGGGCGTCCTGGAGGGCCCTGGGCCGCCCGGGAACGGAGCTCAGGGGCCGGCCGCCGGGTCCGCAGCGCCGCCTCCCGGGAGGAAGGCGGGGGCCGGGAGGAGGGAGCGGGAGGAGGCGGAGGGCGGAGGAGGGCGGAGGAGGGCGGCGCGCTGAGAGGTTATTTGTGGTTCGCTTTGATCCCGAGGGGGAACCTGAAACTCTCACATTCCTGGCATAGCAGCCGCCTCCGGCGCGGGCCGACCCTGGGGCTGCGCGCTGGGGCCCGAGCGGCCAGAGCGTCGGCGCCACCGCCGAGTGCACACCTCCGCCGCCGAGCTGAGCCGGGCCGGGCCGGGCCGGGTCGTCGGGTCTGACTACGCCGAGCACCCGCGGGCCGCAGCGGTAAGGAAGGCGGCTTGGGCGCTTCGGGGAGCGCGCGGGCGCGGAGAGAGGCGTCCGGCCCGAGCCAGAGCCCCCGCGCAGCCCACCCTTTTCCGGGAGCGGGAGCCCGACGCAGCAAGCGTCCTCAGCGTGAAGTGCGCCCTTTCGAGGAAGCCGCAAAGGCGGCCCAGTCCGTTCCTAGCTGCGGGCGCCGGGCGGTGCGCCTGGGTCGGGGGCTCTCGCTGGCGCGCCGGTCCCCTGGGGCGGGGGGAGGGGGGCAGCCTTTGGGGAGAGCGGGGTCCTATGTTTTGGGTCGTGGGCTGGGGAGAGGGGCGCGGAACAGGGCAGGAGGGGCCCCTTCGCGTTCAAGTTGCAGGGCCCTGGGGTTGAACTGGTTAGGTGGGGGTTACAGGTGTCTTTGCCCCCAACTAGTCCAAGAACTCCTCTTTGTCTTCCTTGGAAAATCCTCTCTGGAGCCACGGAATGGCTCTCACTTAGAAAGAATGCAGCCGGCCGTCCAGCCCGGTGACGTCAGCGTTGGAGCATTTGGAAAACAAAGAGGGCTCGGGAGGCCGGGGGGGAGGCGGACCCGCGACGCTTAAAGAACTCCGTGGGCTACCGGCTACCCTCGCCTGCTCGCTCTGGGCGCACCGGCGGCCTCCGGGTGTTCGTGGTCGGCTTGGAGTCCGGGCAGAGCGGGATCCCGGGCTGGGATGCAATCTGACTTAGAGACCCTCGTCTGGGTTCCTTAGGCGAGCGTGAGCCCCAGCGAGAGCCAGAGTTGCGTGCTTACTGAGGAAGGGTGGGGGGGATGGTTGCAGGGAGCCGGGTGCGCTGGTGCAGCAAAGGTGCACGGCTGGGGTCGTGGTCCCAGATTATAGTAACGGCTCCGCCGAAAGAGTGTGCATCTGAGGGGTCTGACGGGGGCAGACTCGGCTGAGAGGCCCCGGAGGTGTTCCCCGCTCCCAGGCACATTGCTGCGGGGAGGAGACCAGGAATCTGGCCAGAGAACTCTGCATTCCCTCACCTCCCCACCCCCGCCCCGTCGTTCTCAGCGGGAGTCAGCCCAGACTGATTACTTTAGGAAATGCCCCGCGCATGAAACTCTAGGGCGAATTGATGCCAGTTTGTTTTGCCTCCTGTAACTCTGGAGTCTTGCATCTCCACACCTACTGTGTGTAGGGAGAGGGGGCGGCATGATTGGGTGCCAGGAAGGATGGGGACAGAGCTGCCTTCCAGACTCCTCTCCCTCTCCTCCTTTCTGGGCAGCCAGGAAGGAAGCCGGGTGAGGGGGGGCAGGCTTCCAGGACATGAGCCACTGAGAACCCAAGCTCAGAAGGGAATACCTTCCTCAGGAGATACTCCCTGCACTTTAGGCTTCCAGCCCCCAGCCTCAGGTCCCTGCAACCAAGAGCCTCTTTCTTGCTCCCTTACTCCACCAGTTGGCTCAAATGGGTGTTGCTGATGTCAAGATGCTGAGTGCCCACTCCCATGTGGCAGAGGACCATGGGGGTCTTTTCCAAGTAGCAGGTGTGTGTGTGTGTGTGTGTGTGTGTAGGAGGGACAGTCATCAAATCAAAGACATGGTGCCATACTTTGTTTTTCCTGGAGCACCCATGCAATTGCTGTCAGCACACAGACCGTGTGACTGACCCATAAACCTCGATGGGTGACCTCTTTGTGCTTCATTTCACAAAACCATGGTCCTGTGGTAGCCTCTCTTCTCTCGTCCCTTATTCACCAAACCAGATGCATTTTTTCACCTTGCAGAGTCACTGCCAAGGCCATCCCATGACAGGGAGGGTTCAGCATGGTAAAGGGGGTGGACGGTGGTGAGTTAGCTGTGTCAAGGCTAGGGCTCAGGCACGCTGCATTCTAGGGGGGTTGGGGGCTGTTTGCCCAGGGCTTCTACCAGGCTGCACCATTCTTTATCACCTGCCAATAAACTGGGGCCCTGTCTACCCCTGGACTGGCCTGCTCAGTGGTCATAGCTGAGCTACCCCTGCCCTGGAGTCTCTCGTCAGCCTTTTCAGTGGGAAGCTGACTGCGGGAGGCTGTGGTCCCTGGGTGATTGATTACCTTCGAGGTGACCGGAGTCTGTCTGTAGGCCTAGTAAGTCCCCGCGAATATGACTGTAATGACAGCGTCCGCCCAGGACTTACAGTGCACCAGGCGCTCGGCAGCCATTGCCTCGCTTCATTTTCAACTCCATGAGGCAAGCATCATTCTTTACATTTTTCTGATGGGGAAACTGAGTCTCGAAGGGTAGGTAACTTGCCTTAATCAGTAGGTGGCAGCACTGGCAACTGAGCCTCGTGTGACCCTCCACTCTCTGCCACTATGCTTGGAGCCATGCCGTAATGGAAAGTACCCCCTGCCCTCTTTCCCGCGTGCTCCCCCTCATTGCTCTTCTTTCTCTCTTCCCAGGTGCCCTGGGGCCAGGTGCCACCGGCCGTTGTCCAGGCGGGTGTGTGCCAGCCAAGGAAGCATGAGGACGCTGGAAGACTCCTCCGGGACAGTCCTGCACCGCCTCATCCAGGAGCAGCTGCGCTATGGCAACCTGACTGAGACGCGCACCCTGCTGGCCATCCAACAGCAGGCCCTGCGGGGTGGGGCCGGGGCCGGGGGCACAGGGAGCCCCCAAGCCTCCGCGGAGATCTTGGCACCCGAGGACACTCAGGTGCTGCAACAAGCCACAAGGCAGGAACCCCAGGGCCAGGAGCACCAGGGCGGTGAGACCCACCTGGCAGAGAACACCCTCTACCGGCTGTGCCCACAGCCCAGCAAGGGTGAGGAGCTGCCCACCTATGAAGAGGCGAAGGCCCACTCACAGTACTATGCGGCCCAGCAGGTGGGGCCCCGGCCACATGTGGGGGACCGGGATCCCCGAGGGGCCCCAGGAGGCCATCGGAGTCAGGATGAGGCCCTGCGGGAGCTGCGCCATGGGCATGTGCGCTCCCTGAGTGAACGGCTCCTGCAGCTGTCCCTGGAGAGGAACGGTGCCCGGGCCCCCAGCCACATGAGCTCCTCCCACAGCTTCCCGCAGCTGGCCCGCAATCAGCAGGGCCCCGCATCCAGGGGCCCCCCCGCCGAGGGCCCAGAGCCCCGTGGACCTCCGCCTCAGTACCCACACGTTCTGCTAGCTCATGAGGCCGCCACGGCTGTCACCGACCCACGGTACCGCACCCGCGGGAGCCCACACTTCCAGCATGCCGAAGTCAGGTAACTGCCCAGCCTGGTCTTTCGAAAGCTCTTGACTCTCTTCCAGCACTTTCCACCCCCCGGGGTGGAGAGCCTCCAGACAACACCTTGTGCCATGGCTGGCAAGCACCGGAGGAAGGCCGTTGGCTACCCCTCTCCTTCCCAAGGAGGAGGGGCTGATGCCTGGAGGAGAGCAGGACTTAGCCCAGGTCACAGGAGAACTTAGTGGTGTCTTTTGCTTTCATTTGGAGATGGATGCCATTGTGTGATTAGCTGTAGCAGTCAAGTAACTAGGGTTCCCGGGGGGTACCAGTTACAGCAGAGGGTTAAAGGTTAGGTTTTTGAAAGAACTTGCTAAAGACAAGGGTTGGGAATCATTGCCAAACTGTTTCCAAGCTAAGTGGGGAGAAGGTGGAACCTCCTCCTCTGGAGATTGTTAAGACCAAGTGGACAGTCGGCTTTCTGTGGATAGTGGGAGGCAGGAAGGACCAGATGGCCTCCTTAGAGACCTCTCCCTGTCCTACACCGGGGCGGGAGCTGCCCTCTTGCTACTTTGCGTTTCCTTTCCTATGCTCCAGGTGGCTGGAGCCCTTAGGGAAGAGGACTTGGGGTCTAGGCGAGCCCCTTTCTGGGGAGCTCGGAAAAGGCTGCTGGGGAATGTAGAGTTTGATTCTGAGTGTGAAGGGAAGCCTTGAGAGGATACGATTTGGCTTACCTCTTTAAAAAGGTCCTTTGGGCTGCAGGTAGAGAGAATGGATTCTGAGGGGCAAGAATGGAAGCAGGAGACCAGGAGGAGGCAGAAAGCCCGGATGGTTTGCAGGAATACTGGTTCCTAGAAATGCAGCTCTGCCCCAGGCTTCTCCCTTGGCCTGGCCCCTTCTGAGAAGCGGACACACACCGCTCAGTTCACACACCCCATCTCCCCGCGTGCTGGTCCCGGAAACCCCACCAGAGGGACCTGAGGATTTGCAGCCTCCTTTCCTCTGGAAGGCTCAAGGTCGAAGTCTGGTTCTCTTCATGCTTGCTGAGTCTTCATTTAGTCACCCGCTTTCCCACCATTCGGCCTTTTCCCGGGATAGATGCCTTTCCTTGCTCTCGAGAAACGAGTGACGCCATGGTGTTGGTATGGAGGAACCAGAGGATGGAGCCTTGTGGGTTTTCTCCAACCTCCACCTCTCGTGCTCCCCTCCCCCACCTTAGCTCCTTTCTCAGAGCTCGGTCAGGGAGAGTTTCGGAAGCTGAGTCGCGGGTTTCTTCTTTTGGAGCAGCCTTATTGAACCCTGTCAGGAAAAGATAATATCGTGGAAAGGAAGTAGACCACAGGAGAACAAAAAAGGGAGGGTAGGGAGGGGCAGAACAGGGGAATGGAGAGCAAGTGTGAAGGGAAAGGAAAG
Organism: Phoca vitulina; assembly: GCF_004348235.1. Classification (NCBI taxonomy): domain Eukaryota; kingdom Metazoa; phylum Chordata; class Mammalia; order Carnivora; family Phocidae; genus Phoca; species Phoca vitulina. Next base: position 22,198,205 of record NW_022589713.1, read on the forward strand.
CTCTATTCTTTCTCAGAGCTAAGTCATCCCCAAAGAATGCCAGTTGTGTCTGCCTGCCCCAGTGCAGGGGGAGAAAGTTGGTGAAGCAACCCCGAGAATCCCACATTTAGCAGTGCAGGGGAGTTTGCACATTCCAGTGGGGACCCTCTGCTCAGCTCGCCCTGGAAGCTCCACCTTAGGCGGTGAGAGAAAGAGAGATCACAAAAGGATTGTTCATTGGGAACCTGGGGGAGGGACTTTTCTTTTAGCCTAGGGTCCTCAGGGGAGCAGGAGAAAGGAGGCTATAGCGGGGAGGGAGGGCGAGAGTGCTGAGGTGATGGACCCACGAGTGGGATTCAGTTCTCGTGGAGCATCTGGGACTTGGAAAATTCCTGGTGGAACGGAGGCAGTCTGTTCTTCTACACTTGGGAGCCCCAAGGCCCCAGAAAGGCTCTGTGACCAACCTCCACCCCCATGCCTCTTGCTCTTTGCTCCTTCCCTTAATGGGGCTCTGAGGGTAACATTACTGCATTGCTAGAGGCCAGTGGAACATTGTCCCTAAACTCGGGCTGTGGCAGTGGTTCAGCGGGGGCCCCTGTACCTAAGAAAATCCAGTGTGTGGGTCACATTTGCTCTTTAAACAGACACTATGCTGCAGTCACCACTGGGAGAGGTAGAGGATGGGCCGCCATGGTGGGAGCACGTGCTGTCGGCCCAGCCTCCTGCCGGGCTTTGTGTAGGCCTGGCCAGCCCCTTGCGGCGGGAAATGCTGACCCCCATGATGTAGCAGAGGCATGCCAGCGCCCCGGGGATTTGAGGGCCGATTTTGTCAGACTTGGGAGCTCAGGCTCTTCCCCCACCCTCCTCCCCCCCCCGACATCTATCTCACCACTCTGCCCTTAGCCACAGTATTCAAAAAATGTTTCTGCGACGGGTGAGGGGACCCGAAATAGGAGGGAGGAAAACGTGGGTGTGCTGCCGTGGCAGGTGCTTCAAACAGCCACCAAGTGACCCAGGGGCCTGGGTGGCTGTGTGCTCAGTCATGATCGATGTGGCCTCCAGACCCAAAAAGAACTTCCTGTGGATTAGAGAGGTCAAGTGCGCATTGCTTAAGATGCCTTGTTTAAGTACTGGTTGCTCATAAGGTCCAGGACTACTCAGGCTGATCCCCAGGGCCTTGGCCACAGTGCTGCAGGGTGTGAAACAAGCATCCGAATGTTAACCCCGCTAGCCCCGCTCCCTTGGCCCTCGAGGGTCCTGGGTAGACGCCACTGGTCACTGCCTGGTGTTGTGTGGAGACTCCCCAGTGTGCCAGGAGGGCCGGGAGCCGTGGGGTATGGGCAGCCTCTGAGCACCGTGTGTCCTGTTCGCCAGGATCCTGCAGGCCCAGGTGCCGCCCGTGTTCCTCCAGCAGCAGCAGCACTACCAGTACTTACAGGCGCCCCAGGAGCAGCCCCTGCCGCCACACCCAGCTGCCCTCGGCCACGGCCCCCTCGGCTCCCTCAGTGCACCTGAGGGCGAGGGGCCAGCGAGCACCCCGGCCGCCGCCGCCGCCTCGGGCAGTGCCCACCTGGCCCAGGTGGACACTGTGCTGAGGGAGAATGCCAGGCTGCAGAGGGACAACGAGAGGCTACAGAGGGAGCTGGAGAGCTCGGCAGAGAAGGCCGGCCGCATGGAGAAGGTAGGCCCTGCTGGGGCCCCGGAGGGGCGGGGTGGGGGAGGAGCTGCTGCCCACCCCTCGTCCTTCCCATGCCCTCCCTCGCTGACTCCGGACAGCTGGGGAGCAGCCTCGAGGCCAGCAGAGCAGGCCTGGGGTGTGAGCAGTTGCTAGCCGGTGGTGATTAGAAAGAGCCCATTCACCGGCTCCCTGCACACACCCCCTCCTGCGGACACCTCCCACAGAGAGCCCTTTGTGTCCCCCACACAACAGCCAGTCTGTTCTAGGCCAGCCCTGGCCCAAGCGAAAGCCCCTCCTCTTGGAAAAAACGGGCTACTTATTGGAATCCCAGGCCAGCTCGGAGCACGTGCGGAACCTGCCAGCCGCCAAGTGGGAGGGGCAGCTGGGGCCAGGCTGGCCCTCTGCAGTGGACGGTGATGGCCAGAGGAGGAAATGCTCCAGCCAGAGGCAGCTCAGGCTGGGGGCTGGTGCCCCGTTCTTTCGTGAAGGTTTACCAGCAGTGTGCGTTCAGCTTTGACAGGTGGCCTCGGGCCTCCTGTGGCTGTCCCGTGGTGTCCCAGATAGCTCAACCCCCCAGAACATGGCTGGAGTCCTTTTGTGCCCAGTCCTGGCCGACAGAGCTCAGATTCTCAGTAGAACCTGGACAAAAGCAAAATGCTTCTTTCTGGATGTCGGGCGCAGAAAGGCTGTGTTGAGTCCCTCTGAGGCATCCACTTCCAGAGACTCAGCCCTGGTTCACTCAGCATCGGGACCTTGGCACAACTGAGGGGACCCTTGCTTGCTGGTTCTAGTGTCTGATTCATCTCTGGAGGCCACAAGCTTCTGACCGTCCCCCTATAGCCACCTGGATTGTTTTGCTATTGCCTTTGATCCTCTCCTCTCGCACCCTTTCTGCTGGAGAGAGCAGAGCTGCCCGGGCCTGTGGATGGGCCGCTGATGCCACACACACTCTGGGCTCTCTCCCCTTCCTTCAGCTCTCCTGTCTGCCTCTTGCAGCTGGAAAGTGAAATCCAGAGGCTCTCTGAGGCCCACGAGAGCCTGACAAGAGCCTCTTCCAAGCGGGAGGCCCTGGAGAAGACCATGCGGAACAAAATGGACAGTGAAATGAGGAGGCTGCAGGACTTCAACAGGGATCTTAGAGGTGAGAGAGGGCACCCAGGGTGAGGGGGTGGCGAGCGTCTGTGGAGGCCTTGATTCCTCTGGTCTAGGGAGGAATGCAGAATCTCTGTCCTCTGCAAAAGGAAGTGTGAAGTGGCTCAAAGGGGGCCAGTTTGAAACTCCTTGGGAGCCACCTGGACAGGGGGATGCTTGTGTCTGTCCTACGCCTTGGAGCCTCTTGTGGAACCCTCACCCGTGTGGCCCAGAGTCTCCCTCCTCGTTAGGCCCTGAGCGCACCCAGGGCTTCCCTATCAACCCATCCCTGGTTTGGAGGGTGCAGCCCCATAGACAGGACCCCAGGGGACACCCGGGCAGGCAGCTTCACCTGATACTCGAACATCTTTCCTTAAAACATTTTTCCTTCATTTGAAACAGAGAGATTGGAATCTGCCAACCGCCGTCTGGCAACCAAGACCCAGGAGGCAGGAAGTCAGGACATGGTGGCCAAGCTGCTTGCTCAGAGTGAGTAGGGCTCCCACTCAGACGCCTGGACAGATAAGTGGGTGGTGAGACCGTGGCAGTGACAGGGGACACAGGAGGATCGGCCCTCCCTGCTGTCAGAGCAGTGCTTCGAGCACAGGATTACTGAGTGCCTACTCTGCACCCAGCCCTGAAGGGTCCTGGCTGGGAGGGTGGCTTCCAGAGAATAAGATCTGGTTCTGTATTCACTGGAGAGATGAGTGGCTACCAGAGGGACCGCTGCGGCGCAGTGACTTGCTGGGCTGTGTGCCATGTCAGTAGGGTACCCTTCAGAACTCAAGGTGCACCGGGCAGTGGGGGAGGCCGGATAGCCCTGGAGGCAAGTGGGAGCAGAGAGAAGGAATGCTGGGTTCCGCAGGGCATTCCAGGCAGCGGGAAGGTTAGGGGGGCCCAGTTGGAATGTGAGAAGCTGGGGAGCATGATGCAATTGGGCCATAACAAGCTGGCCAAGTGGGGGTGCCCGCAGACAACCGCAAGTGGGTTCCTGGAGCTTAACCAGCAGGTACAGTCTGAAGAAGGGGTTTAGGAAGCTGCTCTAATGGGGGTGGTGGAAAGCTTCTGGAAGACAGTGGATGAATTCCCTATTGACTAGTCTATTCAATCAGTCATTTGTTCATTAGCAGCCCCATGCTAAACCCCTGTCAGGAATTGGGCAGAGGGTAGGTGCAGGCCCTGGAAGGTACCAGGGCAGAGAGGTCGAGTGAGAGGGGTTGAGCTTGAGAAAGAAGCAGGGTCTTCTAACTACAGATTCAAGGGAACAGAGGTGTCCCTGGCCTTGGAGACTAGTGACTGGGAAGTCCCCACTGGCCAGAGAGAGAGGCTCTGTGGGGATGGCAGGGGCGGTGATGGCCAGAGGAGGAAATACTCCAGCCAGAGGCAGCTCAGGCTGGGGGCTGGTGCAGTGGGATGGCTCAGGTGGAGGTGCATGGAATGGGACTAAAGGAAGCCCTGAGCTCAGCAGCAGGAAGAAGCTCTTCTAGACAGAGAGGCAGTAAGTTCCTACTATGCTGTAGTGGTGTTTGGGCCTTTGCAGAGACATGGAATGGGGGTGGCTGGTGTCCTGGTGAGGGTGGCTTTGAGGAAGCCTAGTATGTATGAGGGGCCTGGGTAGTACGGGGTGTCCAGAAGTCGGGGAGCAGCTTGAGGACTGAGCTCTGGCTGGTAGCACCTCCTCCTTCATCAAGGAGGGCTCAGAGCCCAGAGCCCTGGACAGAGCTGTCCAGAACAGCGAATGGGGGGACACGACACTGAAGGGATTGGGGGGGGTGGGGGTTGAGCAGGAGGTAGGCTAGGCCATAAAGAGCCGAGCAAGGTGGCAATGACTTTGGGTCCCTGGAGAGAGGTGATGGTGGTGGGGAAGGACAGGGAGGGGGCAGCCCTTAGTGTAGCCCTTAGGAGTCTGGGGGGATGGGTTCCTGGCAGGAGGCAGAATGGGGGTGTCCTGTAGGAGAGGGTAGGCTTTGGGGGTGCGATGCTGCCACAGAAAGGAAGTCGCTAGGCAGGTCTCTGGGAGCTGGCAGAGGAGGGGTGAAGGGGGGGGGAGGCCGGCCTGGAGGCGTTTCCGCTCCCCGGGGAGCGAGAAGCGCCAGGCTGTTCTTGGCTCCTAACTGGAGCCATTAATCTGGAAGCCGCGGGTGACCTGGATGCCTAGCATTCCTGGGCCGTGGGGCTGTTCCGCTCCGGCCCGCCCCCCCCGCCCCCCCGCTGCTTCCTCCCGTGCGGCCCAGAGCGACTGGGACAAAGGGACAGGGCTGGTGGGCCGAGTGGTGGCTTTCTCCAAGGTGGAAGGCGTATCCCCCTTCTTCCTGCGCAGCTCAACCTTCCTGCCTGCCCTTGGCCCCCTCCCCGTCTCCCACCCCGGCCCAGGAGCTCTCCCAGCAGACAAGACAAGCCCGTGGTTTCATCCCAGTAGCTGGGGATGGCCGAGGCTGAGGCCTCCCAGCCCCTGCCAGGGCCTTAGAGGTGCAAGGCAGCAGGAAGCTGCGGGAGACATAAGGCTGGGTCCCCCCACCCCTCGCCAAAGGCTGAGGAGAGCCAAGCAGCTCTTCCTTGTTCCTTAATACCCATGGAGAAGACACAAAGCTCCCAGGGAAAAAGTCTAGGGTTGACCTCACTTTTTCTGGGGTCAGTCAACAGTAGTAGGAAAGTGTGATCATTGTCCCCAATGCCTGCTTTTGGTACAGACCCCGGGCCTTTGCTGCACCGGTCTGGCCCTGCCCTCCCCTCCCTGGGGATATGGACTTGAGTCCTGAGCCTAGCTCTCTCAGCAGTTTCCCGTTGGGCATTTCCTTCTTGCCAGAGCCTCAGGTTCTGGGACTAGAAGATGGGGCAGTCATGGTAAGACTGGGATTCGAGGCTGCTGCCTGTTAAATTCTGTAAGCCGTGGGCTCTTAGAGCACATACAGGAAGGGGTCATTGCTTCTAGGCCCAAATCCGCAATCTACTCTCTGCCCACCCCTCCACCACACTCCTTAGACGCTAATTCAGCCCCCTTTGGATGCCTCAATTTCAATATTATTCAGCTTCCTCATCTTTTCCCTCCACACCAAAGAGTAAAGCCAGCCTGGGCCCGGCCTTGAAAAAATCCAGATTGAGCCGGAGCTGACCTGGGTTGCCTGTGTCCTCCTTCTCCTGCCCCAGGGCCCTGAGTAAATGAATCCTCCCTTTGCCTACCCAGGTCCCAAGCCTTCACTCTTCTATTCCAGAACCTGTCCCATGTGATAGGTACTCAGCTGCATGTGGCCCAAAGATTAAAATTAATTTAAATAAAAGGAAAAATTCGGTTCTTTCCTCACACTAGCCATATTGCAAGTGCTCGGTAGGCACGAGGCGCTCATGGCCCTTGGGCACAGGTTGGCACAGTACAGAACAATTTTATTACAGCAGAAAATTCCACTGTACTGTGAGAGTGCTGCTTCAGAGACCGTGCCTTTGAGTTCATCGGGCAGGCCCTAGAGCCCACCCCCTTTTACCCTCCAGTGAGGCAGGTCCCTCCCCCCCCCCCCCGACACCCTCTTGGGGGGGGGCCAGGCTCAATTCCCAAAGGGCAGGTGAATGGGAGGTGGATTTACACCTAGAGCATCAGCTGGAGGACTGCGTGGTCTGGCTTGGGTCTTGCTTGGCCCCACAATGTGACGTGGGCCCCTGGGCAGAGTTCTCCTGGCAAGCAAAAAAGATGATTTAAAAGTTGGGATAGCTAGGATCTTAGACACAAATCTTTGGACTATAGTCATTTTCATTATGCTGCAAAGTTTGCATTTCTTTATGAGCCCTGTTGCCTACATCTCAGTGGTCCCCCAGACCAAGGAAGGAAATGTAGCACTATTCTGGGGACCCCCACAGAATGAGTCCTGGAGCCCACTTTGAGAGGCCTCTGGGTGTGAGGGCCTCCCACCACAGCCAGAAGCATCCTGGTCCTTTGGAGGCCAGGCTGACTTGGGTCCCCACTTTAGCAGCACCAGTTACCGGTGTTTCTTCCCCACTATGTTGGGGGTCACATACCCTACCTCGAGGGGCTTCAGGGGAATGAGATGTGTACGTGCCTGGCTCGTGGTGCAGCCAGTGGAGCTTCTTCTCTTCCCTGTTCCTTCATTCTCTCACTGGAACGATGGTCCTGTCGCAGTCCACCTGCGCCTTCTCATCCGTCATGGGTTCCTATCACAGTTCTTATCAGGCCAGACTCTAGTGTCATCATGAGGCTCAAGGAACATTGTGAATGTGTTTTGGAAATGGTGACACCTGGCACAAGTAGACAGTGTTTGGGGCTGCTCATGTCCCAGCAAAAAGGCAGTGTGGCCCGGTTACTACTGCAAGGGCCCGGGGCCAGTGCTGCCATTTATTTGTGACGTAACCTGTCCCTCCCGCATGTCCTGGCGGTGGTGATGACAGTGCCTACCTCCTAGGGTTGTGGAGAGGATACGATGCAGGCATGCTGGTCCGGCCCTCAGTGCAGAGCCCGGTATGTGCTAGGCGTTCGGTCGGACTGCCGCGGGGTTGCTGTCCCTGACTGAGGCCCCCCCCCCCCCCCCCACCCCCCCCGCAGGCTACGAGCAGCAGCAGGAGCAGGAGAAGCTGGAGCGGGAGACGGCCCTGCTGCGCGGCGCCATCGAGGACCAGCGGAGGCGCGCTGAGCTGCTGGAGCAGGCTCTGAGCAATGCGCAGGGCCGGGCTGCTCGAGCCGAGGGGGAGCTGCGCAAGAAGCAGGCCTACGTGGAGAAGGTGGAGCGGCTGCAGCAGGCCCTGGGGCAGCTGCAGGCGGCCTGTGAGAAGCGGGAGCTGCTGGAGCTCCGTCTGCGGACACGCCTAGAGCAGGAACTCAAGGCCCTGCGTGCACAGCAGGTGAGCTCGGAGACACGGCGAGCTGGCAGGGGGAGGGCAGCATCTGAGGAGGCCAGTTCCGAAGTCCTGGGGGGTCCCTGCTGAGATCCAGGTGGAGGCGCCCTTGGAAAGCCGGGCTGATCCGTGTTGCAGCCTTGCCCCCAGCTCCCCCCAGCCACCAACCAGCCTTAGAAGAGGCTTCACTTCTTGGCCAGGTGCCAGCCGTGGGGACTCAAGACCTGGGCTTCGGTCCTCAGCAGCAGCAGGGCTTAGCATCCTTGGTCTCTCGAGAGAGTAGCCCAGGAGCCTTGATGCGGAAGACTAGCCAGCTCTTAGGTGTCTCCCCAACATGGTGAGGGCAGATGGTAACCCAGATCCTGAGTCCTCATCCTCCCTTTGGGCTGTGTTATGGTAACTCTGGTGTTTACACGCCAGATAGAGTTCTGTCGCCGCTCCCCACTTTACCCTTCCCACGGAGGTAGAATGACCACAGGCCCTGGACTGCCCAGGTGGGTCCTAGTCTACACCAGTTGTCACAGTGTAATTATTAAGAGCACCCCTTTCCCAAAGTGGAGGATACTTTCTTGGGTCCCCTATGCAGAGGCAGGCCTGATCTTTCCTGCGCCCTTGTCCATCGGGGTGTGGGGAACCACAGCACCTGCTTCATCTTCGGTAGCCGCGGGGCACAGGGGCAGGTCTGCCGGGAAGGGCGGAGGACGCCCCTGTGCATAAGTGAGAGCCCTCGTGCAGGGGTGAGGACCCGTGGCTACCGCACCCCAGCCTCTGCCCTTGACCACAGTGCTCCCTTCTCCACAGAGACAGGCAGGCCCCCCCACTGGTGGCAGTGGTGGCAGTGGATCCCCGGAGCTCAGCGCCCTGCGGCTGTCAGAGCAACTGCGGGAGAAGGAGGAGCAAATCCTGGCGCTGGAGGCGGATATGACCAAGTGGGAGCAGAAGTATTTGGAGGAGCGTGCCATGAGGCAGTTTGCCATGGACGCAGCCGCCACGGCCGCGGCCCAGCGCGACACCACCCTCATCCGCCACTCCCCCCAGCCTTCGCCCAGCAGCAGCTTCAACGAGGGCCTGCTCACTGGCGGCCACAGGCATCAGGAGATGGAAAGCAGGTTGGGCGTTGGCATTGCCCCCCTGAGGTGGGGGCGGGGGTGCACTGCCCAATCCCTGCCATGCCCTTAATCCCTGATAAACGCCCCTCTGGCCACGAGGCTCAGCAGGCCCTCACCTTCTGGGCCGATCCCGCATGTCTGGCACACCAGGCATCACGCACGTGTTCTTTCCCAGAGATACCAACCGACTCCTTGGTCTGCCCAGGAGACCTTGGCTGTGGAGGCGTCAGATGCCATCCAAGGCTCTGGCCTCTGCCTGCTCCCCCACCCCCACCCCCAGTCAGTCGGAGAGTAAGACTTTCCAGCTGAGTCCACACCATGTGCCACCCCAGAAGGAAGGTGGACTCGGTCCCTGGCTTCGGATAGCTAGTGTTTTCTCTCCAAAAACAACCTCAGAGGCCCCACAAGATTTCTGTTCGACCTATGTCCAACTCAAAAGCACAAGCACATCAGCTGAGCCCATTGGATGGTCAGCAGCTCTGGGGTATTGCCCCACCGGGCAAGGGTCGTGCTGTTGCTGTCATCCGATGAATCCAACCCACCCCTTGACCTGCCTTTGCTGCCATAAGAAGGGCCCAGTGCTCGTGCACTGGTAGTTTTCAGGGCTTCGGATTTCAGAACTCTGATGACATTCTGAAGGCTCCCTCCAGCTTTCATGAGGTGGGGAGGGTAAAGGCCACTGGATTTGCGGGTCTGACCATGTGAGCGTGGCCTGTCGCCCCTCAGGTTGAAGGTGCTCCATGCCCAGATCCTGGAGAAGGATGCAGTGATCAAGGTCCTTCAGCAGCGCTCCAGGAAAGAGCCGGGCAAGGCCACGCAGGGCTCCCTGAGGCCCGCCAAGTCTGTGCCGTCTGTCTTCGTGGCTGCCGCGGCAGGGACCCAGGGCTGGCAAGGTCTTTCCTCTAGTGAGCGACAAGTGGATCCCCCTGCCCGGCTGGCTACAGGTGCGAGGAGGCGGGTGGGAGGCAGAGGTAGAGGGCTAGGTTGCTGTCAGGCCTTTGCTCCCAGAACTGAGGCTCAGAGGAGTTGGGGCTTCCTGACCCCTTGCCCGAGGGAGCCAGCTTCCACGCTGGCTGCGGTGACCCTCCAGCCCACCGCTATCCTGCTGGTGTGAGGGGGCATGCTCTAGTCCCCATCTCCGTAAATTCCAGCACCCTGGATCCCAGCCACTTGCCATCTAAGCAAAAATAGAGCTTCCTGGGCAGATGAACCTTGCAGGCAAGCTCCTCTGCTCCTCCGTCTGAGCAGATGCCACAGAAATTCCAGAGTCCCCACTGGTTTTAAGATGCAACGCGCTAAGAAGGGTTCTGCCACTTAAGAGGTCTGGAAACCAGTCCAACCTGATAGTTATTCCTGTTTGGAAACAGGAGTCCCGAATCTTAATCGAAGTTCGTGCAAATCAAGAGCAGCCCGTACCACCTCGCACCCCCAGTTGGTACGGTTAATTTGAGGTGTCCTTCATGGGGCTACCACTGCCTTCGTGAGGCAGTCACTGTCGGCCTCCTGCCTTTCCAGCAGACCGGGCCCCCGAGGAGGAGCCAGTGGTCACAGCTCCCCTCCCTGCTCATGCCAAACACGGGAGCAGAGATGGGAGCACCCAGACCGACGGTCCCCCGGACAGCGCGGCCGCTTGCCTGGGACTGGATCCCGACAGCCTCCTGGGGTACAGCGGGGGCCAGAGAACAGCCTCACTGGGTAAGTGCCCCTTCCCGGGACTTCTGTGATGCGCAGGGCTGCGGGTGCGCTGGGGTGTGAGCTGGAGCACCAGGCTCTTTGTTCCCAGACCCCGTGGCTCACTGCACTCCACGGGGAGCCGTGCACAGTGCCGGCGAGCAGGCTGCGCGGGCCACCTCCGTGTGGACGTGAGGGCTGGTTGGATGCACGGATGGGAGGAGCTGAAAGGCCTGATCACAGACAGATCCCGAGTTCAGAGAGAGAGCGCCTGCGCGGGAGGCGCTTCGTCTCCTCCTTCATAGCCTGCCTTACATATTTCCTTGCCAATCTAAGCATCTAAGATCATGCAGTTTGGCGAGTGACCTGATGGCAATCTCCAGTTAGAAGAGTTTGTTTAAAAAGAGTCCAAGACAGAGATATTTGAGAAGATGGCCTTTTAAATGTTTTCTTCCCTTTCACATTAGCCCTCGGGGGTGGGCCTGCGCCTCACTGTCCCAGAAAACCACAGGCTCGGGAAGAATGCTGCAGCCTCCCTCCGTCCCTCAGGGCTCCCCCTCCCTCCGAGCCTCCAGCCAGTTGAAAGTTATAAATAAATAAATGTGTCTTCCACATTGGACGTTGACGATCTGGGTGGAGAGCTGGGGGTGCAGAGCTTGGTGCTCGGTTGGCCAAGCCGGTGGGGGGTGGGGGGGGCAGGGGAGGGAACCCGGGCACCTGGGCAGTTGAGGAAGGCCATGTTGGTAAAGCGAGATCCTATCTTAAAAATGTGCCAGGATTTAAAAGGGCAATCTTGTAACGCTCGCTGGCGTTTGCCTGTGCTCTTGTCTCTCTCCAGACTCTGTTGCTACATCCAGAGTCCAGGACTTGTCGGACATGGTGGAGATACTGATCTGAAGGAGGTAGTGCTCGGGGACTCTGAACCATACCCTGTCTCCTCTGCCCTCTGCTACTCTCGGCCATTCCAGCAGCCCCTCCATCTGCTGCTGCCCTGCTTTCCCCACCTAGGCATTCACTCCCATTGACCGTCTGGTGCCCGGGGCTTAAGGATGCTGCAGGGGTGAGGGGGAGCCGTGAGAACGCCTGCATGCAGAAGACCCTGCTTCTTAGCCCCACATCCCTCCTGAGCCCATGCAGAATGAGGATCCCCAGGCTTACTGTTGGGGTAGCAACTGGAAACCCAGAAGGGAGCTGAGCCTTCTCGGGACCCCCAGTTGGCACTCAGGCAGGGAGGGAGGGCATATATTGGTTTGGGAGAGTGATTTCCCAAGATGGCTGCCCACGGACCCCAGATGGGCTGGTTCAGTACAGAGTCGGCCGTGCTGTTCCCCTGTGGCTAAGTGTGGTCCCAGCCCACCTCATCTGCTCCTCAGCTCCTCACTGCCTCCTTGAGATCGCTGAGACTTGCATCTTCAGGGGACTGTTGAGGGTGTTAGTCCTACAGAAGCCACAGCCTCGCCCCCTCACTTGAAGTGGGCAGGGGCCATTTAAGTGGACTGGGATAAGCTGTGCAGTTTGTACATAACCCACTTTCTTATGGAACAGAAGATTGAAGCGTGCCGCTTCAGATTTGTGCCCTCTCTGTTCCCTGTCCCTGCCACGGTTCCTGTAACTGCTGACTAGCCTCCCAGCTCTCTGCCCTTCTCAAGTTCTTGGCCCACGGATTTTGATACTGGTTGATCCACGTGACGTTGGCTGTCTTTTCCTCCACCTTGAGCCTTGTTTTGAAATGCCCACGGGACCCCTATCACCAGCCTCTTGACATGGCTCCACAGCTCCTGTCCCTGGGACATTCTGTCGGTTTGGTTATGAACCCTGAGCCAGATGAAATGAGCCGCCACACGCAGACATCTGCCATGGGGGGCTTCCCAGCACCAATTCTCTTGAAGGAAACTGGATAAGTTGCCTTGTTCTCATCAGAGTCTTTGTTCCCACCTGGAGGGATTGGGAGGGGAGCTACGCTGGTGAAAAACTGGTCAATGAGCTACAAGATGTGACTCAAATCGTCCCTGGATGGAGCCCCCGTCACAAAATGGCGCCCATGAGGCTGGCTCCTCAAGCTACTGGCGAGCAGTGCCCGGAAGCAGGGCCAGTGCTTTGGAATCAGACCTGCCAGCAGCCGTGGCTTCGACTTCTGGTCTTAGAGAGTCCCCCAGCTCAGCCCCAGGACCGATGGGTGGGTTTTAGTAGTTTGTCTTGACTGTTTTTAGTTCTCCTTGAATCTTTGTTTTTTCCTTTACTGTTTTTAAGTCCGGTATGTGTTCTTTTATTCCCGTGATTCCTCAAGTTTCCTTTTTAAACATTTGCATTTGCTGGACAATTGCATATTTTTTTAAATCCCTCTACCCTTCTTTAAAGCTGAAAAATACATTTGGTTCATGTGCATTGTTTACAAAGCAAGAAGAAAAAAAGAGAAAAAAAGGCAAAAAAATATCGTGAAAGAAAAAAAAAAACAACTTAATATATTTTGGATTAATATTTGGTATTTCTTTTAAAGTATTTTTTGTGCTGTGAACGTTTTCTGCCAAAGACCATGATGTGTGTCTGTATGTTTAAGTTATCGTAAATATTTAAAATGTAAACATGGCTGTTTTGTTATGCCACCCTGTACCAGGACTGCTGCTGCATTCCACTGGGTATAACAGTATTTTAATAAAAAAATAATAATAATTAAAATCGGTATCTTTGCCCAAGTGAGAGACTACACTGGGACAGAAAGGGGGAAAGGAAAGGGTAGAGGAGTTGGCGTGTCACCCATGTATATCGTCCCTGAGCACTCTTGCCTCCGAACCCCCCCACTCCCCCACCCCATGCTCCCCAGTGCCTTAGTCCTTAAACATTGGCCAGACCATACCCATGAGTGGCAGCTCAGGGTCACTGCTGTTTCTTGAACATAATGTTTTTCTGTCTGGGAGAGTCTCACAGATGGGCAGCCTCCCATGGGTAGCTTTGTCCTAGCTGGTTTTGTTTGACCGCATGCTGTGGTTACTCCACAGTAGGATTGGGTGTCCAAAGGCGGCTTTATCCTTCCCCCCCAGCCCCACCCAGCACAAGGAGTCCCAGAGCTGTGCAAGAGCCTGGGCACCATGCTTGCCCTCTGCCTGGACACGAGCAGAGGGTGTTTGTGTGTGTGGCACATTCTGGGGCCCTGCCTCGTGACCTTGCTGTGGTATCACCACTCTTGCCCTGTGCCCAAGAAAACATGTCACTCTGATCCATAAAAGAGAAAACCATTCTCAGTCTCAGATGTTACAGTAGAAACAAAGTATCTGTCTCCGTGGGCCAGTCAGGACAATCAAGTTCCCAGTCAGGATGTGGGCTAGCAGTCAGGCTGACCACTGGGCAGCAGGCAGCCCTACAGGTTGTGGGCACTTGAGGGGAACAGTTAGCCCCCATGGCTGTGGGTGAAGTATTTTCAGGGCAAGTGTAGGGACTCGGCAGTAATATTGATGAGCAACCCAGTAGGATCCGAAAGAACATGTCTTCCTGAGCCAGCCTACCTGCCCACGTGAAAGGGAATCCAACAAGTGGAAAAATTGGGAATATTCAAGGACTTTTTCCAGCAACTTTGCATCCCCGACTTGATGGGCCCCAGCAGATAGAGAGCTCTCCACGCAGGATCCCTACCCAACACAATGCCAATGCAACAATCCCCACCCAGTGGCCACACCAACACCCTAGCCCTCTCCAGCCTGCCTCCCACCGCCCGTGCAGCATCAATGCCTGTCTTCCTGTTAATCAGGCCCGGGCTTAGGGTTTGCTGTGTGGACGGTTTGCTCTCTGAGGATGCACGCCACGGAGCTCCTGTTCCCACAACGCTTTCCTCAACCACATCAGCCCACAACTGGATTTGCTAAGACGTGGTGTCCCAACAAAATGGCGGTGCCCGTAAAGAATGCCCTTGGCAAAGACGTTCCTGTTCACCTCCACCTGCCCCCAGAAGAGCTCTGGGAGGGCAGCCCACACCTGGGCACAATAAGCCCTGATAAGACTGCCATCCCATCCCCAGCACCTTTGGCCAGGGACTCTCAAAAGCATCTGTGCCTTGTGTAGGAGCTAGTCTGGTAAGTCATTCTAGTATTTCCTCGGCACAGACCAAGAGGGACCAAGAAACCATCCCGTGCGCCCAGCACATGTGCATGCATGTGTATTTGTTTATGTGTCTGGGCACGTGTGTGCCTGAGCCTGTTTACAAAGATGTGAAGGACACCAGTATCTCCTGGCTGGCGCCCTTGTAGGGCAGTGGGGCCCTCTAGCCACAGGGCTACCGGTGCGTCTGAGGAGCCATTTCTTCTCAGAAAAGGGGTTGAGTAGGCATCTCAGTCACTTAGAAATTCAGCCTAACAAAGTTCTGGAACTGGCGGGACTGTAGGCTGTGCTGGGGCTGGGCAGTCCTCTGGGGACAGGACTGTTTGCCCGTGTGCCCAGGCATCTGTGATAAGGGAGCCTGGGTCCCATGGGTGGCTCTGCTGGGCCCTTTGGAGGCCAAGTTCCTCTGCGAGGGACAGCCCTGCCCTGCCTGCCCCGCCCTCACCCCGCGTCTCCGCTAACAGGGCTGGGGGTGTGGCTCAGAGGGGCCCCACACTACCTGCCCTAGAGGGCTGGAAGGCCACCTGTCCCAGCCATCTCTCTCTCTCACCTCCCAGTTAATCGTTAACTCTTCCCCTGGCCCGGGCAGGTGTCAGGCTCAGAGGGCTTGGCAAAATGTGCCAATCTAGGGGCAGTAAATTGGGGCCCAGCCGCCCAGAAATGGCAGAAGCCACTTCACTGCTCCCAGGGACCCCAGCTGGACAGGAAACTTGTTTGCAGTGCCACCGTCTTGTTTCCTACTCAGTGCGGACGCAGCCAGGACCCAGGGGTCCCTGAACACCCCTTGCTGTGTGGCTGACGCCTCAAGAGGCAGCCCAGGAACCTGGCACCAAGTAGTGCCTTCCTGCACCCACCCTGCCCAGATCCAACGGAAGAGAAAAGCACCACGGCAACCAGGCTCTCCGCATCCCTTTGGTGGTTTTTTTGTTGTTGTTTGTTTGCTTGTTTGTTCTTGAGATATAAACCACATATCATAAAACCCACCCTTTCAAAGTCTACAATTCAGTGGTATTTTATATCACAGCATTCATTTTAAACCAGCGGTCAAACATGGGTCGTCAGCGAATGCCCTGCCAGTGGGCCCGATGGACAGAATTAGAAGTGCTATTTGATCTGGCACATTCACACTCGTCGCCTCTGATTTCTCAGGATGACACTTCGACCTTTCTATAGCTGACAGTCTCCTTCCACCTGGCCCAGCTCAGCAGCTCCAGCTCACCCCACACTGGGCCGCAGAGAGGACACGGGCTCCCCTGCACCAGAGCCTTCCACCATCGTACCACTCCCCCACCCCCGGCTGCCAGGGCAGAGGTCCTAGCCAGAGATTTGGGAAGGAGACCTGTGAGTCCTGTGAGCCCTGACCCCACCAGCGGGATGGGTTCAGTTTTGTAAGTTCAGTTTTATAAGCCTGAAGCTTATATAATTTGGGGAAGTTTTTAAGAAAAAGAATGCAGAATGGGCAAATACAAAATTAGGCCTAAGGTCTTGGAAGGGGCTTTTTTAAGCAAGCATCTGGAGGCATAAGCTCCATTAACTTCACAGTACATCTGCATCCAGGCATGGGCTTCGTGTCTCCCCAAAGGAAAGATTCTCTGGGAGGCACCACCCATGACTCCGGCTCAACCTTGTCTCTCCCTGATGAGGCTCGGGGCTGAGGATCAATGAAGCTCCAGTTTTTCCCCACCCAGGACAGATAGAGTGGTGCTTCCAGGTACCCACCTTAACTTAACCCTCTCCCCAGGGGACAGCGGTGCCCACACAAGGGGACCTGGTGTCCAGCACGGAGATATCACCACAGAGCCTGAACGGTAGGGCTCACTGGCTTGCCAGGGACCAGAGCTGTGGCTGGCCCAGGTCTGCACCCTGTTCTCACCTGCCAAGCCATCTCCAGCCCCTAGCCAGAGTTTGGCAGAGGGGGAGCCCTCTGCCAGTTAGCTCCTTAGGTGCCTGGGGAGCCATGCCACTCCGCGGTGGCCCTGACATTCTCTACACATTCTTGACTCCGAGGGCCTGTCAGCTTTCGATTCTGACCTGCCACATGTCACAAACTGTCCTCAGATAAATGCCTCTCGCAAATCCAAAGGCTCCTACCTGGAGCCACATTCCAGATGGTTGAGCAACAATGTGGACGCCTCCCTGCACAGGTTTGCCTCTTCTTGCATTAATGTAGCTGCTTGTCCGGCTCCGGGAGGCCCTGCCCGATCTCTGCTCTGCAGCCTTTCCTTGCTCAACACAGTGCGCTGTGGAAACCATCACGGCATGTTGCGTCAGTGGCGAGAATGCCAAAACCTCAGCCAGAGAGCGACTAACAGCACAAGCCACAGCTACGGTGTGCCCTGGAAGCTACAGCAGCCTTCTTTCATTTCAAAGAAGAAAAACAGCCCTCCTTCCCAGAGGCTTTTCTCTAAGGTTTGGGTTCTCTGCCTCAGCAAGAGTGACTTCTCTTTACCCATCCTATTTCTCTGGAAGTGGGTGCCATCGCTTCCCTCCCTCCCTCCCTCCTTCACTCACTGCCGTCACAGGTGTCTGCCGAGCGCCCACCGTGTTCCCAGCACCGTGGCAGGCACCGAGGGCGCAGCGATGGATGAAGCCGCCTCTGTGTCCCGAGACCTTTATGTTCCTACCATCTGTTTTATCTTTATACCCTGTGCTGAGGCCGGCACAGGGGCGCTCCTAAGTGTTGGCTACAAGAGCAGTGTTGACAAGAACTGGCCCCCGTCTACGTTTCTGGCACTGGATGCCATCACCTTCCTGTGCACACCCAGCCCCACGGACGCCGGGAAAACGGCCCCGAGTGCCCCGTCGTCTCTCCAACCGCCAGGCCTTTGCACGGGATGTCCCTTTTCTCTGGAAAGCCTTCCTCATCTCTCGTCTCCATCTCTTGGCCTGTTTAATTTAAAACTCATCCATCAAAATCCAGCTCGAGCATCACGTCCTCCTGGCCGCTTCCCCTCTCAAATTCCCTCATGTTCCCCAGGACCCTGAGAGGGACGTACGGGGAGACCTGCAGACTGAGCAGACATTAGTCCGTGGCTCTGCTGGCTTGACAGGGAGCAGCCGAGAAGATATAACCGGCCTTTTTGACTAGACAGAGGTGACTCCTTGTCCCCGTGTCGGGGTCACAAGTGGCCCTGAACACTGCCCGGACAGGAGCCCCTTAGTATGTTTTGGCTAGAGGGCCCACTCCCCTCCTTGTGGGCCAACCCCCCCCCCCCAATTCATTGGAGGTAGGGGAGGATGAAAGGGACTCTGTGGGTGGAGTCTTGGGGTCAGAGAAGGAGAAGCAGAGCCTGAGGGCTGGGGCCAAGGTGGAAAGGAGGGGCTGGGCAGGCAGCTGTGGGTGTGTGAGCCCAGAACCGGCCCTGCAGGATGGCTGGCCCATGAGACAGGCCCCAGCACTGCCAACCACGTGGGGCCCGGGCAGCCCCAGCCGTGGGAACAGCTGGTGAGCCAAACTCCCTCCACCTCCAAGAGAGCCGCTCCTGCCTGGCTCTGCCAGCCCTGGGCTCCCTCCGGGAACAGGCCAGGGGCAGAGGTAGAGGCAGAGAGGAACCCATTTTATCAGGACGATGTTCCCAGCCATGCCCTATGGTACTTGAGTCCCAGGAGCGACTCACAGGGCCCAGACCCAGAGCACCGTGCTCACAGCCCGGTAAGGATGGGGGACAGGGAGCATTTGCTGCTTTCCCACCCCACGTCCAGCTGATGCCGCTTACCTTCTCAGACCACCCCTTCCACATTCGCTCATTCAGCAGATATCCATTAAGCACCCACTGTGTGCCCGACACTGTTCTAGGTGCTGAGGAGATCATAAGGCAGACAAAATCCGTGCCTTTTGGAACTTGCATTCGAGCAGGGGTGGGGTGGGGGAAGACAAGCAGGAAACCCAATACATTTTGCAGACTGTGTCAGAACAATGTTTCTTAAACCCATGGTGGCAAAACGACAGTTTTGGTTTTTTTTTCTAATCTACATCTAGGTTTCTGGGCAATGCAATTTGCTATAAATTCTATAGAATCTACAGATGCCACAGTACAGAAGTTCCTAAATGCTCACTCCCCATTTCTGCGCTCACGTCCTCGTGCGGTGCTGGTGCACACTGTGCCTGAAGGTGGTAAGAGCTTCGGGGGGAAAGCAGAGGAGGGCAGGAGAGACCAGGTGGCAGGGCTAGGGGGAGAGCTGCAATTTTAAAGGTGACATTTGAGCAAAGATCTGAAGGAAGTGAGGGAGAACGCCACACATGAGTCTGAGGAAGGTGCATTCAAGGTTTAGTAAAAAGTAGAGTTTTACAAATGTGGATTTTGACTGGTTGAGACCTTATTGCTAGGCGAGGGGCAGGGGGCAGGGAGCACTGTAAGGGGAGATGAAATGGGGATCCCTGGGAAGGGGAGGCCCCAAGGACCACACCCCTGAATCCTGCAGAGGCTGAAGCTCCCTGAGGTGGCTCCTGTGCCCAGGGTGGGCCTGGAGGGTTCCCTAAACCCTCAGAGCTCCGCGTGCCTCTCAAGCCCGGGCAGGGCCTCCCTGGAGCCACTGTGATCCTGAATGGGCACACAGTTTCCCTGAACCTGGTCTCCTCCCTCCTTTCTGAACCTTCTTTCTTCGTGAGCCAGCTTTCAGTGCCTGATAAGAGGGTCACCCAGAACACCAGACACAGGCCGCTCTCTTGGTAGAAAGACATTTTTTGCCATGCTCAGTGCATCGATCTCCAGCTTTTAGCCCAGGAGGTGGCTTGAGCCCTGTTCCTGTGTCCACAGAGGAACAGGGCCATGACCATAGAGAAAGTTCCATCCATCTGATTCGTTTCTGCATCTCATCCCAGCGAATGTGGCAAACTGGACATGCGGAGATTCCTTTCCCTTGTTGAACACACTTTCACACCCGCAAATGCATACGCAGTCATATACACACATTTCCACACCAAACACACACCCAGACTCAAAATATACTCACGGGTTTGGCCACACGACATCTCCCCACAAACATGCGTCATGAACTTTCGGGTACACTAAAGTGGCCGTGCACACTTACACACACACACACACACACACACACACACACACGTACATGCTCTTGTGGACCCACACCCACCATACACATACCCCCCAGAAACGCGCCCATGCTCCCTGCACGTGGAGATTCCCCACCCAAGAGAGTTTCTATTTGGAGCAAACACACAGCAAACATGGTAAGTGGCAGATGGATGGGACAAAGTTCACTTATGTGTCCAGGTGTCTCCACCAACACAGCCAGAAGGAGCAAACAGCAGGCTCAGCCCCTTCCCACTAGGCCTTCAGGAGGGCAAGGCTTGGGTGGGGTCAGATTTGGGCAGGAGTATGGCAGAGCTCCTGGCTGCTGACTCAAGGCCCAGAGCAGAAAGCCTTGTGCATTCCCGACAAGTAGGTCACCGTGACGAGAAGTGCTGGCCCACCTGTCAGACCTAAGGTCAGTTGGAAAAGACTTGGGGAAAACCCAACCCTCATGGGGCAGCAGGTGTTCAATAGGTGCTGCCTTTCATTCCAGCCCTTCCGTTAGGTCTACACAGCCCTGGGAAGCAGGTGTCGGGGGCAAGCACCCTTGCTGGGTGCAGTGTATATAGAGGGGAAGCGGGCAACGGCTTCAGAGGGGCTGCAATAGGGGATGCATGGGGGAGGCAGGTGGACATATCCCTAATATTGTTCGTATGGATTGCAGCTGTGTGTTAAGCACTGTGTGGGTGTTCCCATGTATGACCTTGCAGGATACAGTTGTGCACATTAGAGATTATTGCCTCTGTTTCACAGATGAGGAAGCTAAGTCTCAGAGGGCTTAACTAAATGACTCCAGATCCCCAGCTAATAAGGGCAGAAGGAGGATTGGAGCCCAAGTCTGTCTGACTCTGGAGCTCAGACTCTTTCTACATCCCCATGTGGAAGCTAAGACTTGCATTTTAAACTTCCACAAGCAAGAGGAGTCTAAGGAGATATGACAACTAAATGTACTATGGTATCTTATATGGGATCTTGCAACAGTAAAAGGACATTAGGGAAAAACTGAGGCTATCTGAATAAAGTATGGACTTTAGTTAATGATAACGTAAGAATATTGGTTCATTCATTGTAACAAACGTACCCTACTAATTAAGATGTTAAAAATAGAGAAAACTGGGTGCAAGTACACAGGAATTCTTCGTGTTATCTTTATAATAATTCTGCAAATCTAAAAGTGTCCTAAAATAAAAAGTTGATTAAAAAAGAAAAAAAAAATATTTGCCAGAAGCAGGAGGCCACAGGTAACTTACATTCCAAGGTGCAGGCTGTGCCCAAGGCCTAAAGAGACAGGGCCTCTGCAAAATGTCTCACCCCCTTGTCTCAAAATAAAAGGCCATTTTGGATTTTGTACCATTGAGTTCCCATCCCTTGCACACCTGAAATACAGACATTCACTGCAGGGCTCTTATATCCAAGGCCACCAGAATCCCCTTCCTCAATGGGACAAAGGGGCACTGAAGGCAGGCAGAGCCGGGCAGGAGGGCACAGAGCTCTGGGGCTCTGCAAACTAGCACGAATTGTTGGGGCCCAGCGGGGAGGTCTTGCCAGGTCTGCCGGCTCCCGCCTTGCAGTATGGCCTGGCCAAGCTGATACTCCCATTGGAATGTAGCTTCCGAGGTAAAAGTCTTGCATTTCCTCTGTTAAATGTATTTCTAGGCATTTTATCCTTTTTTGATACTATTATAAATGTAATCGTTTTCTTGATTTTATTTTAGGGCTGTTTATTGTTTGTGTACAGAAATAAAACTGATTTTTGAATATTGATTTTGTGTCTTGCCACCTTGCCGAACTTGTTTATTAGTCCTAATTATTTTTTAGTGGATTCCTTAGGATTTTTTTCAAAGATTTTTTTTATGTATTTGAGAGACAGAGGCAGAGAGAGAGAGCACGAGCAGGGGGGAAGCGGGTGGGGAGGGGCAGAGAGAGAAGCAGACTCCCTGCTGAGCAGGGAGCCCCTCGTGGGGCTTGGCTTCGATCCCAGGATGCTGAGATCATGACCTGAGCCAAAGGCAGATGCTTAACTAACTGAGCCACCCAGGTGCCCCCTTAGGATTTTCTATATATGAGATTTTGCCATCTGCAAGTATAGTTTTACTTCTTCCTTTCCATTCTGGATGCCTTATATTTAATTTTCTTGCCTAATTGCTCTGACTACAACTCAACTACATATGTAGAATAGAAGTGGTAAGAGCAGATATCCTCGTCTTGTTCCTGATCTTAGGGGGAAAGCATCCAGCTTTTCACCACTAAGTATGATGTTAGCTGTGGGGTTTTTGTAGATGCCCTTTATCAAGTTGAGGAAGTTCCCTTCTATTCTTGATTTGTTGGTTATTTTCATCATGAAAGAATGTTGGATTTTGTCAAACGCTTTTTTTGTGACTGTCAAAATGATCGTGTGTTTTTGTCATTAAATTTATTAAAATGGAGGATTACATTGATTTGGAGGTGCTAAAACAACTTTGCATTCCTAGAATAGATCCCACTTGGTCATAAGATATAACTGTATATGGATTCGTTCTGCTAGTATTTCATTGAAGGTTTTCCCACAGGAATATAAGCCTTGGAAGGCTGGGGTCTTGTCTGCCCCGCTCACTGCATGATTCTTAGTCCCTGTAGCAGTGCCAGGTGCGGCGAATACTCAGTGAGCCCTAACAAACAAATGGAAAAATGAATCTGCAAAACGCAGGCTCTCAACAGCTTCCAAAGAGCTCACGTTAAAAATAGTGACCATTACATTATCACAAATGTCTGAGCGTGCTGATCCTTGTAAACCACAGAGGCAGGGGAGATTATGAAAAATCCAAGCTTAGAATGAAGCCCTTTCCCAGGTGAGGGGAATTGTGCAGCTTGGTCCCCCATTTCAGGGCATCTCACCTGGGGCCCAGACTCCAGAGGGAGAAGCTTATGGGGACTTGGAGCCTTCCCTCCACACGCAGTTCCCCCCAGGCTGGGGAAACATGGCAAGGTCTCAGGGTGGTGACATGTGCTCTAGGGATCCTGAGAGCAAACAAAAGACAGATAAGTGCAGGTGTTAGAGACAGCAGGGTCTTGATCGCTGTGTGGTCCAGGGCAGGGGAGGGGGGGGGCCGGGTTCTGGATACTACATCAGCCAAGCCCGTCCCCACTGATAGGCCTGGCCTTAATACAACTTCTAAGCAGGTTTTTAAGCTCACCCTGAAACCAGGGCTCTTAATTTGAACCCATGGGAGGTGGCATGAGGGTTAAATGAGAAATGTATGAAGAGCCCTTAGCATGATGCCTGGAATAGAGTAAGTGTGCAGTAAATCACTTTTTATCATCATTATTTTATGCGTATCATTTTTATGTTTATTTTTATTATTTTAAAAATTGTTCTAGGACTGGCTCAGTCAGTAGAGCATGCAACTTTCGATCTCGGGGTTGTGAGCTCGAGCCCTACATTGGGTGTAGGGAGTACTTAAAAAAAATAGTATGTAAAATTATTCTAGGAGGAAGTCCACTGACAGCCAGATTCTCTTGTAGCTTCATTTTATTCATAACTTCAGAAATCCCCCAGGAGGTGCCACCTGGACCAATCCAAGACCCAGAGAACATGAGATAGCTGCCACCCCGATCGCATAGGTCCCACCCTCACCTCCTCCCCGGACACAGGTGAAGCCTCCTTCAGGAGAAGCAGAAACATCTCGCCTTGTCTCATTGAGTAGGAGCTTCAGGAGCAAGGAAAGCTGCCCTTCCTCTTGCCCCCTCCCCCGCCCCCACCACCATGCATCAGGCTGGCTTTTGACTCCCAGGGTCAGAACGATGCAGTCACAACACAAGGGCAGTGGCACAAGAGGGCACCATTGGAAGAAAGCTGGGCCTGGCCAGAGAGCGGGGGCAATGCGTCTGTCTGCCCGCTCTAAGAGTGGATCCCAGCTTCTTCCTTCCCCACGTGTCGGGAATTCCTCTCTGGATTCTGGCATCAGGCCTGAGCTCCTTATCTCCTCCACACTAGCCTTATCTGAGCAATCCAGTGAATCCAAGAACGCATGTGCTGCCCTTCCAGCAAGCAGGGTGTTTGCAGAGCTGGCCTTGGGCCCTTCGTTTCCAGGAAGCAGACCCAGCCGAGTGAGCTGGGCTAGGGCTCTGGCTGAAATAGCCCCCAAGACCAGGACCAGCTGGGGCCCCTCCACCTAGGTGAGAGCAGCTGAGCACCTTCTGTGGAACCACATTCCAGACCACCTCACAGGCTCTACCAGTGGTATGGATTGCAGTGTGGTTTCGGCCACAGTTCACTGAGACCTTGAAGGAAATGGAAAAAAAAAAAAAAACAACAGGAACAACAGAGGGAGAACCGAGGCATCAGGGGACATGAGGCATGAAGGGTGATGGAGAGTGGGGCCTGGCAGTGAGGAGGCCATGAATGACTATTTGCAAATTTTCATGGCTAGGGAAGGTGTCAAAGTTGTCTGTACAAGGATGTTCTTTACCGCAGTGTTTCTAACAGTGAATACTTGAAAATAAGTTCAAGGTCCAGCCACAGGAGAGAGATAACTAAATTATGATTCAGCCATGCACGGGTAAAATCTGATGGCGGTGGTGAGAGGGAAGGGAGGAGGGGAGGGATGTGTTGGCAGAATACATAGGATGTTTAGGGCAGTGAAACTATGGTGGTGGATACACGTCAATACCATTTGTCAAAACCCATAGAATATATACCACCAAGACTGAACTCTGATGTAAACTATGGACTTAGTGTGTTTATGATGTGTTCATAAACGTTCATCAATTATAACAAATGTACCCTTGTGGAGGGGGGTGTTGACAAGGAGGAGGTTATGCATGTGGTGGGGCCAGGAGGCATCTGGGAAATCTCTGCAATTTCTTCTCCATTTTGCCGTGAACCTAAAACTGCTCTAAAATAATAAAGTCTTAAAAAAAAAAAAAACAACCCTGAAAGCTCACAGGTTTTGTCTGGCTTTAAAGGAGAATGGGATTATTTGCCAACATTAAAAAGACTGAGAGGGGGCGCCTGGGTGGCTCAGTCGTTAAGCGTCTGCCTTCGGCTCAGGTCATGATCCCAGGGTCCTGGGATCGAGCCCCGCATCGGGCTCCCTGCTCCGTGGGAAGCCTGCTTCTCCCTCTCCCACTCCCTTTGCTTGTGTTCCCTCTCTCGCTGTCTCTGTCAAATAGATAAATAAAATATTTAAAAAAAAAAAAAAGATTGAGAGATTTTATGGAAAAAAATATCCAGATGTCCAGCTTCTCTTGAACCAGAAACTCCAGCAATTCTAGGCCCCCACGTCCACTTGGTAAAACTCTGGCCAGAGTTAAGAAGGAGCTGCCTGCTCCCTTTAATGAAGAAGCCCTACAGGTGACTAAGGTTTCTACCCGGCCAAAGCCAACCGTGCAGTTTCACACAGTGTCTCTCAGATTTGGGTGTAGATCTCTTGGTCACACTATTCTCTTACCTGAAATATTCTCCCCTTTACCCCCAACCCTCGGCCAGGCTAATTCATTTTTATCCTGTAGGAATTATGTTAAATGTCACTTCTTCAGGGAAGACTTCCCTGTCTACCGCAGAGTAGGTTAGGGCACTCTGTTTTATGTTCTCATTGCATCCTTGTACAACTCTTCACTGCTGTCACGGAAATATTTGTGACAGCTCTCCCTTACCGAAGAATTCCCCTTCATAAATTTGGAAGAAATAAAGGAAATACAAAATGACCATTAGAATACCAGATCTCTGCAGACAAGAGCCACCCATGGATATTAAACTTAGTGGACAGAATGGCTAAAATTAACAACTCAGGAAACAACAGACGTTGGCAAGGATGCGGAGAAAGGGGAACGCTCTTACACTGTTGGTGGGAATGCAAACTGGTACAGCCGCTCTGGAAAACAGTATGGAGGTTCCTCAAAAAGTTGAAAATAGAGCTACCCTACGACCCAGCAATTGCACTACTGGGCATTTACCCCAAAGATACAAATGTAGTGATCCGAAGGGGCACCTGCACCCCAATGTTTATAGCAGCAATGTCCACAATAGACAAACTACGGAAAGAGCCAAGATGTCCATCGACAGATGAATGGATAAAGAAGTCATGGTGTGTGTGTGTGTGTGTGTGTGTGTGTGTGTATGCAATGGAATATTACTCAGCCTTCAAAAAGAATGAAATCTTGCCATTTGCAATGATGTGGATGGAACTAGGGGGGATTATGCTAAGCTAAATAAGTCAGCCAGAGAGAGACAAATACATTATGATTTCACTCCTATGTGGAATTTAAGAAACAAAACAGATGAACATAGGGGAAGGGAAGGAAAAATAAAATAAGAGGAAAACAGAGAGGGAGGCAAACCATAAGAGAACCTTTTTTTTTTTAAAGATTTTATTTATTTATTTGAGAGAGAGAGCACAAACAGGGTGAGGAACAGAGGGAGAAGCAGACTCCCTGCTGAGCGGGGAGCCTGATGTGGGACTCGATCCTGGGACTCTAGGATCATGACCTGAGCCGAAGGCAGATGCTTAACCGACTGAGCCACCCAGGTGCCCACCATAAAAGACTCTTAACTATAGGAAGCAAACTGAGGGTTGCTGGAGGAGCGGTGAGTGGAGAGGTAGTAACTGGGTGATGGGCATTAAGGAGGGCACTTGATGAAATGAGCACTGGGTATTATATGCAACTGACGAATCACTAAATTCTACCCCTGAAACTAATAATACACTGTATGTTAATTAATTGATTTTAAATAAAAGAAAAAGAAAAAAATAAACTTGGCAAAATTTTAAGAGGGAACGTGATATTTGCATAGTCTCAAAGTATTCTCCCCCAAACAAATTTTTTATTAATGACAAAAGGGAAAATAGTAACTTTAGAGTGGAGAAACCTGGCAGATTTCGTCTAAGGCTAAGTGACCAAGATAACATTTCCAGTAGTAAGACATATTGACATCATGTACCTCCTGATATCATGCACTAAGAAGGGCAGGCCACTTCTGGGGCATCCGTTCTGATAATGCATAACCTCAATCTAATCATCATCAGACAAACCCAAATTAGGGCATCTTCTACAAAGTAACTGACCAGTACTCTTAAAAAGTCTCAAGGTCACGAAAGACTGAAGAATCGTCACAAATTGGAGAACACTAGGGAAACATGACAACTAAATGTAACATCAGACCCTGGATTAGATCCTGGAGCAGGAGAAAATATGCAAGTGGAAAAGGAAGTCCATACTGAGTAGTATTGCACCAATGTTAATTTCTTGGTTTTCAGAATTGGAATACAGTTGTGGAAGATGTTAATGTCTGGGGAAGCTGGGTGAAGGATATATGAGAACTCTGCATCATGTTTGCAGTTCCTCAGTAAGATGAAAATGGTCGCAAAATAGAAAATCAAAAAAGTGTTTGTGTAATTATTTGCTCGATGCCTGTGTCCCCTGCTGGGCTCTAAACTTCACAAGGACAGAGACTGTGACTACACTGTCTTTTCATCACTGCATCCTAGGGTTCCTTAAAATGTCTGACATGTAGTGAATATTCAACAAATACGTGCTGAATAAATACACTCGTGGCTACTGACACAGAAAGAGTCCATGGCATAATTATTGAGTGGGAGTCACAGGGCACAAAACAGCACATATAGGATGTCAGTATTCATATAAATTAAGAGGCTGATGATTTACAAGCCAATGTTGACTGTAGTTGTCTCTGGAAGATCAAGTTATGGGTAATTTTTCTTTCTTCTTTTTACTTTATTATATTTTCTAAGCATATTTACAGGTTCACAAACTGCTTTTATGGGCAGGAAACAAAGTGTGTGCTCACATACATACAACCACATCTGCATTTCAAAGAAAGCCAGGAGCATCATGCCTGACAGCTGGGGAGCCAGACCTCCAGGGCTGGAAAGAAGATGCGCATATCTGAGCCCTGGGCAGTGGTGACAGCTGCAGGCGCTGGGAGAAGTGCCAACAAGGTGGGCTACCTCCCCTGTGCTTCTCAGCTTCTCCATTCCTCCAGCCAGCATTCTCTGAGCAAAACTTTTGAACTAATGTATTAATTTCCTAGGGCTGCTGTAACGAATTGCCGCAAACCAGGTGGCCTCCAACTACAGAAATTTATTCTCTCACTCTTCTGGAGGCTAGAAGTCTGAAATCAAGGTGTCAGCAGGGCCATGCTCCCTCCAAAGGCAGTAGGCGACAATCCTTTTGCTTCTTCTTAGCTCCTTGTGGCTCCTGGCAATCCTTGCCATTCCTTGGTGTATAGCTGTAGCACTCCCCTCCCCCAATCTCTGCCCCTGTGGTCACATGGCCTTCTTCCCTGTGTCCCCTCTGTGTCTCTGTATCCAGATCTCCCTCTTCCTTCTCTTATTAAGACATCAGCCACTGGATTTAGGACTCACTCTAACTCAATGACCTCATCTTAACTTGATTATATCAGCAAAGACCCTATTTCCAAATAAGGTCACATTCACAGGTACTGGGTGCTAAGACTTGAACTGATCTTTTTGGGACACACAATTCAACCCACGACAACTAGGAACCACCCTGTACCCATTATCTGTTACTGTGCAACCCATCACCTCAAAATTCAGCTGCTTAAAATAGCAACCATTTTACCCACTCACAGTCCTGAGAGTCAGCCGTTTGGGCTGGGCTCAGCTGGGAGATTCTTCTGCTAGTCTCACCCGAGTCATTAATGTGGCTACAGTCTTCTAGTGGCTCTGCTGGAGCTGGCAGGTCCAAGAAGACCTTATTCATGGCTGGCTCTTGGTGCTGGCAGTAGTTAGGCTAGTGGACCCCAAGAAGGATGACACGTATCTCTTCATGTGGTCTCTAGTGCTCCAGCGGGCTAGCCCAAGCATGTTCCCACGCAGCTTGGCAGATTCTGAGAGGACAAGAGCAAAGGCTGCAGGGCCTCTTGAGATCTAGGCTGCTGCATCCTAGCGGTCAAAGCAGGTCACAGGCAAGCCCAGATTCAGGGGTGGGGCAGTAGACTCCAGCCCTTCATGGAAGAAACAGCATAGTCACACTATAAGGGGTATACACATAGGGATGGGAGGAGTTACTGAACCTACTTTGCAAAGAGCCTACCACAGGCCCCAAGTTCTGGGAGGAAAAGATGAATAGGTGCAGGCCTTGCCCTTAAGAAACAAGTGAAACTCTGCCGACAATGCACTAGAGAAAGTCCCTGTGTTAGAACAAAGGCAGTGCTTCCCCTGGTGCATGTGCGGGGAGGGAGTAGGAAGTGATAACTGAGCAGCCCCCTGGCCCACCAAATCCCAGGTCAAGGGCCCTCTCACCTTCATCTGCTTCTGAACAATGACCCCCATGCCCTGGACCCTTGTGGCTCACCACAAGCTCAGATAACCATCGCCAGGAATCATGGTCTAAACATACATCAAGGATGGCATGATCTCAAATCCCCAAAGAAGCAGCTATGTCCTCATGGGCAAAGCTGACGGAGGCAAGAGACGACTATCCAACAAGTTGGATACAGAAATGGGTTGGTACAGAAATGAGCTTGGAACTGAGCCTTGGCAGAGTCCCCTCTTCCCTCCCTCACAGGCCAACACTTGTCCTTTTCTCCAGACTGCCCACGAGAGGTCTAGCTGCCCATATCTAAGTGGGAGGAGAGCTTCCATGGACACACATATCATATGCCATAGGGAGGTGGAATCCTGGCTGCTTTTATTTACGGAGTGACTTTGAGCTGCTTTCCTCATCTGTGAAACGTAGGGCGATAAAGGTTTGGTAAGAGTTAATGGGAATGATTTGCAAACACCTCAGAAGCTGTACCATTGTCTACAAGGACATATGCTGCTCTTGGTTCATTCATTCAGTCAGTCAGTCAGTCATGCAATGTTTAACTTTGTTTTGTCTGCCCAGAGAGGCACCCTCCTCCTAGGATCTGCTCTTGACTTTTCTCCAACCATGTGCTCTGAATGGGAACTGCCATCTTCCTAGATGCCCTCCTCCTAGTGCCTGGTTCAAGGATGGGTGACTGGCTCAAGCTGGGCCAATTGGCGTTCTTCCCTGGGGGCTTTTTAATGTGAGAATGTGGAGGTGGCCTAGTTCCCCCAAAAGTTTGGAGCCAGAAAGTTCTGGAGTCATTGGTGGGCATGTCCTTCACCACAAGGAAGAAGTAAAAGAGGGACAGGAAATGCAAGTGAATCCTGGAGCTGTGTCCATTGTTGGTTCCAGCTCCCTCTGAGACCCACCTACACCCTCCTCTTCCTGCAGTTATGAGACTTCTCCCCAAAAGATTTCTTTTTGTCTAAATGTGTAACCAAAAGAATCTTGACTAAGTTGATTTGTTCAATGTTTATTGAGCAATTCCCTTTGTCAAACCCTGGAGATACAACAGAAAAGACCCGGATCCTCTCCTCTGGGAGATCATAGTCTGATGGAGGGGGCGGCATACAGGAGACAACAGGCAGTGTTATGGGGACTGCTACAGAGCAAGAATGCTCTACTTTGCTTGGGGGAGATGCCTACCCTGGGCCTTAGGCCTGTTGGTGAGTCTCCCTGACGATGGAGGAGGGTGAGGAGAAGATGGGGGACATTTTAGATAAAGCCTTAATAGAGTGTATAAAGACACAGGATGTGGATCAACACAGCCCCTCTGGGAAATAGAGGTTGTTCCCTGGGGCTGGGGCTCAGGTGGAGAAAAAGTCAGGGTCAGATCAGAAGGGCCTGGTGGACCAGGCTGTAGAGCATGATTGGAGGGGGCAGTTGCTAAGGAGCGGGGTGCCTCCAGGATCATCCTTAGCTGGTGCGAGATGTACCAGGTGAAGCCAAGGGCTGGCAGGACCACTCACAAGGTGTTAGGGTGGTTATTCAGTTTCCACTTAGAGCCTCCACCCTGCAGCTTGGCACAGACATCTGGAGGCGGCCAGAAAGTGGCAATGGAGTTCAGCCATACAGACAAGCTCAGCCTCCTCCAGCACCCTCATGCCTGGGCCCTGTTACCAGGACAATGGGGGCCAGTCCTCCTGTACATTCTGACCCCACAGAGCAGCAGGCACTGGCCAGCAGTCACATCAAGGTGGGCTGGCTTTGCTGTAGGTACCGCGTCCTCTGCTTCCACGAGAGCCTAGAGCAGACTGCCCTGGCAACAAACACATCTGCTCACAACTTCAACAACGATAAGCGAGCCCTTTGCTTCACATGGAAAGGAGGCAGAGAATGCAGAGGGGAGGACCTCTCTGGAGGACCCTCAGCTGCATAGGACCAGAAGGGTGGTCTTCTTCTGGGGACCAGAGCCTTTCCTTGCAACTCAGCACACCAAGCAAAAAGGCCTTCACTCCAGGGGCAACCAAGAGGTCAGCCCAAGGGGACCCCATGATGGGGTCACAAGAACAGGTGGTCAGCTCAAGGCAATGGGACCGTCTGGACACATAGACCCAAAGTTACGATCAGGGATCAGTGAACATCACTGGGAGGAGACAGTATGAGCAGGTGGAGGGCATAGGTCAAATGACCAGAGTCTGTGAGGGCTCAAATACGTCCTCTGGACCCTCTGCCCCACAGAACCCTGTTTGCCCACCTAGCTCCCACAGCACCCCAATCAACCTCCTGTGGTAACAGGTATGTCTGATGCTGTATGTTGTTTGTCCATCAGGCTATGAGAGCCCCGAAGACAGGGCCTGCTGTTCACATTGCAGCCCTGGCTCTAGCCTAGGCTTGGCATGGGGCAGAGGCTGGGAGTGGGAGTTCTCAGTGAATAATGGACACTTCAGAAGCTCTCACAAGAGACTTAGGAGAACTAGCAGCAGGTACTGGGCCAGCACAGCCCCAGAGACTGGAGGGCAGAGTCTCAGACAGGAGAGACAGGACATGCAGTAGATTCAGACCCAGAGAGGTTAATGGAGACTAGCTCTGGGAGGAGAGGGATGAGCAAGGCCAGGCTGCCTCCCAGCAGCATCCCATCAGAAGACACCCAGAGCAGGGAGGACAGAGATTCAGGGAGATGATCCTGCGGGAGGAAGCCCTGCAGGGGCAGAAGGGATCCACAGGTGAGGGGGCTCAGGGCAGAAAATAGGGACCCAGGGGCCTGGGCCCCCATAGAAGAGCCCTAACGGGACCACATGACAGATGTCGGTCCTGGCCAGGACATCTCCCTAACACCCATGATGATCAAGGCCCCACATCCAGGCTCAGTGAACCCCAGGAGCAGGGGTGGCTGGAACCCATACTTAGGGAAGCTGGGGAAGCTGGCTCCTGGTAGAGCCAGGTGGCCTTTGTGTTCAGACAGGTGAGCACACTGCGGGAGCCTACAGGCTGAGGAGGGAGTTCATTGGGGGGGGGGGTGGCCTGTTACCATGGGATCCTCAGTGACCCGGTTAAGTGTGACATCTGAGCCCATTCAGCAGTGCACTGAGCTGGTGGGGGGCGGGGTGGCGGGAGCTGCGGGACTGCAGGAAGGAACTGAATGGGGTCACAAGCCCCTCTGCTCCCAAAGCAGCAAGTGAAGGATGAGCAAGACTTACTGGGTGCTGGGTGGCCTCTGAGTCCCAAGCACTGGAGCAGAGAGAAACAGAAAGTGATTTGCCAGAGGGGAAGAGTAAGAGGGAGGCTGGAGAAGGGGGATTGGGACCACATCCCACAGAGCCTCCCCAGGCTGAGGCCAGAGACCAATGCTGTCCTGCTTGCCCAGAGGGCACCAGGGAAGGACTGGAAGCAGGCAGTGGTGAGGGCAGTTTTGCATTTTAGGAGGAGCTGGAGACTCACTCTCTCAGCCCCCACCATCCCCACCCCCAGGCCAACAGCACTAGGCACCACGGTATTTCTTAGGCACTCTGGCCTCAAGCTTCCAACAGTGACCTAGGGGAGGGCTAGGGGAGGTAGCCACAGCCCGGGCAGGCAAGTTGCCCATGGACAGCTCCACCCCTGGGGGCACCCACCCCAGCAGAGTCCCTGCTGGGCAGTGACCATGGGAGGGATCAGACCCAGGCTCACCCAGACCCTGGGCATGGGATGAAGCATGACTATCAGGCCTCAGGCCTCACCCAGTATGGAGTCCCCTTTAACAGCTCATTGGCTTCTGGAGGCACTGGGACTGGCCTGCAGGCCTACCCCATGCTGCCTGGCCCTCCCACCCTGGCTTCCCGTTGGGCTGGTCTGGCTGAGCTAGAAAGCCCCGGGGCCCCATTTCGGGCCCTGCCCTCATGTACCTGCATCAGTGCTGCTGCCTGCCTCCCACCTCAGGCTTAAGGAGGGGCCAGCAGGGCCTTGAATACCCACCAGCTACCCAGGGCTCCCTGATCCCATCACCTGTCAGGCAGTGTGGGCTGGGTTGTGCTTCTGAGCACCGTTCTCCCCCATCTCTCCCACTGCTCAGCATGTGTCAGGGATGCCAGACTCCCAGGACCCACCTCAGCTGAGGACCATACCACCACCCCCTTTGCACAGCCCCGGCTGACAGAAACCAAGAAGATGCTCAGGGTAGTGTTGGAGGGATCCCCAGCCCCTCCCCGTTGCCCCCACCCCACTTGCTCCTTATGACAAGGCCGAGCCATCGTCTGAGGCACTTCCTCCATGCTCCTGGGAAGGGGATTTTCACCCTGTGGGGCTGACGTGGGGACAGGTGATTCATCACTTTCAACAGCAGAAGGATGACACAGTCTACAGCTCCCTGCAGGAAGAAGGGAGGAAGGGAGAGGGACACCAGGAAAGAGCCCAGCAGGTGTGAGAGGGAATAGGGAATCACATGGCCAAGCATCATTTTCGGTACCTCCTCTAATACTGAGCCAGCGGCGGATGGTGTGGCAGCCCTGCCTTGCAGGAACTCAAGCTGGCTGGAAGCAGGTGATAAAACACTCATAGTATGTGGAACAGGTATTTCTGAAGTAGGAAGAGGAGGTTCTATAGGAACTCAGAGCAGAGACCCTTGACCTGGGAGGAGCCAGAAAACCTCACAGAGGAAGAGCATCTCAGTTCAGGCCTACAGGTTGAACTGGCCAGTTAATAATAGGGAGCGAGAATGGAAGGCAGATGTCCAGGGTGAAGGCAGGGAGAGCAAGGTGTGGGGAAGGACCAGGCAGACGTTCCATGTGCTAGAGAGAGTAAGGCCAAGATGGCACGAACCCCAGGAAATGCCTGCTGCCTGGAAGGGGGCTCTTTGGTCAGATGGCCATTGGGTAGTTTGGGGGGGATGGTTTCTGCTAGGGCTCCTGGCCATGCTCCCCAGGATCATGCCCTTCAGAGTACTCACTCCTGCTTCTGTCCCATGAGCCCTGGACCATAACTCCAAGGCTAGAACCACAGGAGTGTCTTGTTACATCTTCCTGGGACCCCCAGCCAAACCTGCATTTACTTTCCTGGACCACATAAGGGACTAATTTTGCAAATAGGCACCCTGAAGTTCAGAACATCCAAGGAACCTGCCTGACATTACGTGGCACATCAGGCACAGAGACGGTCCAAACCTGTCCGATGCCAGAGCTCTGGGCGATGTTAATAGGTGTCACCCTCGTGTCACACACATACACAACAGGTTCCCTGGTCATGTAAACCTGGGAGGCTGGGTTAAACTCAAACAAGGACATTCCTGCATGACTTCTCAGGGTCTTTGATGTACTAACCAGTGATAGGAGGTATACAGCATGGAGAGATTCCCAAATGCGTTTGGCCACGGCCATGGAATCCTTCTGCCCTTGCTGGAGCTGTTGTCTCCAAGGAACCCACCCAGGGGCCTGCTGGTCTGGATGGTAGAGTCAGAGACTGAACTTTGGAAGCCTCCCTGCTTATACCTTGTGCACGCTCACCACAGTGCTGTTCTTGCATTTGGGAGGGCTGGTTCACTGGGGTGTTTTACATGAGCTTGGGTAGATGGAGAGGCCCAGGCTCCCCTGACCCCAGCCTTCACAAAAGCCCTCTCCACTCTGTGCAAATTGCCTGTGGCCTTGAATCACCTGTCCATGGGTCAGGAAGGGAAACCCCAGGCAAAAGAGCCATTCCAGGTCACCAAAGGCACCAGCATGTTTGGGGAACGCTTCCGGGAAGTGGTGACATTTTCTCCGTGAAGGATGAGTGGGAGAAGAGCAAAGGCACAAGGGAAGAAGCCACATTACAGGAAGCACCAAGGCCATTGGGACCAAATCTGGGAGGGGCAGGGAAAGGGAGCTGGTGCTGGTAGTGGAATCTTTGAAAGCTATCCAAAAGGGATTTGGACTTGAATCTAGGGGTATCAGAACCACAGAAGTTGCTTGAGACAACTTGAGTGACTTGATCAATCCACAAATAATGCCCCCCTAGAATCATTCCCAATCATTCCTTCCTCCCCGTGAGCTCCCAGGACTTGCCCCCACCTCCCCACCACATGACTCAGTCACTGCCTGTGACCTCCCAACTCACCCCTGCTGGAGTGTACCAGCTCTGATCCAGCCCATGCCACTTCTTACCTCCTCCTCCCTCCCTGCCATCTCCTTGGCTTGGTGTCTCCCCTCAGTCCCCGGAGATGGCCTCACATTGCCCGAACAGAGAACCTTGCACGGGCTGCTTCCAGGGTTCTTCCCTTTGGAGCAGACCCCTCAGGGGAGCCATCTGCAGCCACCATCTCCCTGCTCACTAGGCGCCACCCCCAACACATTTAAAGAACGGTAGTGACTCTGGCGTACTGAGCAGTGTCTAGGCATCAAGAAAACACTGGCGGTGGCCCCCTGCTCCAGTGAACACAGGATGGGCCTCTCTCCTCGGTCCAGTCCGCTCTCCATCTCAGCTTTCCTGGAGCCTGTCTCTGGCTCTCTGGGAAAGGGGCACATCAACCAGGCCAAGGACTGGCCCTCGTGGTCAGCCTGCCCAGGATTTTGGACACTTGTTTCACTTGCAATTGGCAGATGCCAAAAGCCATCTGTGGGGAGAAGGTAGAGACAGAAGAAAGGAGTCTGACTAGGGGCATCAGACTGCAGTGACCTGCTGCCCCCACCCCATCCTTGGGATGGTTAAGGGTCCAGATGGCTGGGTTAAGACTGCTGTCCCCTCTGCCCTCGGGGCAGGACTGGGACAGGGCTGGCTGCCTCCAGGCTCTGACTGACACATCCTTTCTTTCATGGGTTAGTCCTTTGATGTAGTGTCCTTCTCTTTCAGAGAGGTGGCTATTCCGATCTCTACTGGGGTCCTGGGGACAGGATCCTTTTACACAAGCCAGGCTGACACGCACCCCCAATACCAGACACCCTGGAGCACTCTTTCCTTGGGATTCTCTCTCCCTCGGCTTCCATGAAGGGACAGAAGCCTTAGAATCTCTTGAAATCTGCTGACTGATTCTCTGCTGGCATGCTAGGTATTTTTACAATTGTTCTAAAATCCCATTATCTCAGCCTTCTGAACAAGCTCAGTGACTCATCCTGGCTGAATCCATGACCGGCCACCAACAGGTCCGCAGCTGCCCTCCCTCACAGGTGTGACAGAGAGCCCTAGGGCAGTGGAAGAGATTTCTGGGTCTTCCACATACTATCCTCTGCTGAGGCCCAGGCCATGGGAAAAACAAAATGACAACAAAATTAGAAAGGAACGGTCTTGACCACATAGGATAATTGTCAACACTGAGTGGCGTTTCAAAGAAAAACAAAAGTAAAATTATAGGGTTGACGAGCTGGGAGGAGCCCAAGAGATAATCTTGCTCCTTCTTTCTAGCCAGCACTTACCACATTAGTAATTTTACGCTTCTCTGTGTTATTATTTGCTTAATTCACTCAATAAATATTTACTGAGCACTCACGACAAGCCAGGCACTATTCTAGATGTAGCTTGGGCTACATTAGCCACAAAGCAAGATGCTGCTCTCTGGGTGCTTACATTCCGGGGGAGGAGAGGGACAGACAGACAACAGTAAATGATATTCATATCAAAGGAAAGGACAGAAAAGGTCAGAAGGTGCAAGTGCTAGGGAAACCGTTCAGAAGAGCAGGCTAAGCAATGCTGGGCTGGGGGCATCTCCAGCTTTAAGTAGAGGTAGCAGAGGGGACCTCTGGGGGAGCATGGCAGTGGAAGGCCTGTGGCAAGAAGAGGCCGGAGGCCAGTCGGCTAGAGCAGGGGGAGCAGAGGGGAGGGCGGTGGAACAGGGAAGGGATCATGTAGGGCCTGGTTCACTGTCACGACTCTGGTTTATATGAGGATGAAAGGCAGAGCACTGCAGAAGAGGGTAGTGACGTGATGGGACTTCACACCTGGCAGAGCCCCAGGAGGGCAGGGTCAGTCTGCAACTGCTAAGAGCTCAATAAATACAAAATACCAGTGAAATGAATGAATGAATGAGAGAATCCAAGACAGAGATTATGCCCATACCTTCCCAGCGAGAAAAGACTGTGAATACTTCAGGACAAGTATGTTTCCAATCTGGTCATTGTATTTGGAACAGAGATTCATGTCCTATAACCCTCAGGGAGTTTTTCAAAGTCCTCATACCCAGACCCTTCCCCCACAAATCCTGATTCCCACGTTGGGTGGGGCCCAGCATGAGTCTGTGAGTCTCACAAAAACCCACCCCCAAGCGAGAAACATCAATGTAGACAGACATTCCCAGATACTTCCAAATACTCAGCACCTGGCATCATAACCAGCCCCAGGGCGCGCATTAAATGAATGAATAAATGTTTTTTGACTGAATTCATGGGTGTCTTAAGTGCGTGAAGAGAGCTAATTAATTGTCCTTTTCCATTTTCAACTCAGATGTTTGGAATTGTGTAAATAAAGAGCTTTCCAGAGAATGAGAGCCCAAAGGCCATTGCTGTCTGGTTTCCCCACCCCCACCGTCCCCCAAAACCTGCCGTGCCACCACCTCTTCTCTGGGGCTCTTCCCTTCATTGGCTTCCACTTGATCTGCCCTAAGTGAGGGAGAGAGCGCGGGGGTGGGGGGGAGAGTGCTATCGTTAGAGGGTCGCAGGGATTCGGAATGCAGATTGCCTTTCATAACCCAGCTCTGTTTCTGCAGAGCTTAGAGCAGGCAGGGCCTCTCCGTGGATGAGGGGGTTGCTGGGAAATGAAACTTTGCTAGACAGCCCCACGCTCCGAAAGGAAGAGGGTGCTCGGCCTGGGGAGCGGAGGCTTGGAGAGAGGCAGCCATTCACTTCCCTTTCCTCACACAAAGGGTCCACCCACATTCCAGGGACAGGCAGATTCTTCCTGCAGGAAATGCTGGGGCTATGAGGACAGTCCTGTCAGCCCCTTCCCTTCTTGCTTCTCCCCATCTTGGCCAGCTGCCTCCCTCTGGAGCCTGGGGCCTCCGCTCAGGGCATCTGGGTCTCACAGATTCCTGGCCTCTTGCTTGCAGGTGTCGGCTGCCAGAGATTTTTGCATGTAAACAGTAAAGGGCCCCTTATTATCTTGACATAGTTGGAATAAGTACGGCCATTTTTTTTTCTCTTCCCAGAATTCAAAAAAGGCCAGAAATTCCACAAGGCTCTGACTCAACTCTATTTTCTCCTTCCTCTTGCTTTCCCACCTCTACCCTCATGACCTTGAAAGAGCAGCCCCAGGAGCCTGCACTTTGCCTCTGTCTGAGGTTGCTGCCATACGTGGTGGCCAGAAGGCATCCCCTAACCCAAGCACCCACTTTGCCCCACTGAGGCAGCAGCTCTGACCTACAGGAGAGTGGGTAGTGATTTGCTAAGGGCCCAGCACTCAAGTCAGGCAGCCCGTGTTTGAATCCCAACTCCTCCACTTATCAGCTCTGCAGCAAATGAGTTATGTCTCTGGCCCCTAGCTTCCTCATGTCTAAGATGGGTGTGTCACTAGTTTCTTTCTCTCAGGCGGACTGTGAGGATTAAGTGAGATAATGTGCAAAGAACAGATCACAAGCAGTAGCTCTAACTCCTGTAGTCTCATAAGCATTGAGCACCTGTCATACACCCACTACTGTAGAAGGTTTCAGGCCTTCAGAGACCACCTCATCGAAGAGATAGTCGAGAAAACAGAAGCTTTGGGCTACACGGGATAAAATGGTGTTCAAGACTGAAGGAAAGGCAGGAGTAACCCTTTGCAAGGAGATCGATTTCACAGAGGAAAGAGACCCTTGCCAAGGTTTTGAAGGTTGAATAGGAGTCCTTTAGACAGACGAAGGGGAAAGGACGTCACAAGTAGAGGAGACAGTACATCCCAAGACTCCTTGGAAGTCCAGGGTGTGGGAATCTAAAAGGGGAAGAGGACGAGGATGACAGGGAAGCTCTCAGACCAGCAGAGTCCCATCCTAGAAGGCCTTGGAGACCTTGCCAAGGAGAAGTCTAGACTTTTCCCTAGAGGCGCTGCCCTATAGTGCAGGGTTTCCTTTTAGGAAACTCTGGCTGTAGTAGGCGGGGTCAGGGGGCAGACACTGGAAAAGACAGAGGCTGGGTCAGAGCTGGAAGACGGATGCAAGAGGGTAGGGCAGCGACCCCCAAGCTTCAGTCATTCCCAATCCCAACTATTATTTATGTAATATTTCCCTTTATGTTAGCTCATTCTTTAACTCTTTATTATGTCTCTTCTGTTGTACCATTATAACGACTGCTTCATTTTTTCCCTAACATATATGTAAATCCTACTCTCTTAAAATGAAAAATGTATGTCCACTTGCCACTGGAAATCACCTCTTTGCCCACCAGGGGCACCTGCCTCAGGCTTTGGGAGCCATCAATCCTGCGCTGATCCTGCTAGAGGTAAGAGGACCTGAGGCTAGGCCATGGCAGAAGGAATGGGAGAAGGATCTGCTCCATGTGCTCTCAGCCAGGTCAGCTTCCCAAACCCCTGCTTCAACCTTTAGGGCCTTTGCGACATTGCTTGGGGGCTGGAGAGTGCACACCCTGGTTGCTGCTCTGAAAACGAAGACCAGACAAGCTTCCCTGCCCCTGACAGCCCGTGGACTATGGTCCGTCATTCACTCATACAGGCTCCAGCTCAGCTTGGAGCACAGACAGGCAAACAGGCTTCCCTATGAGTGAGAGATTTAAGCAGACCCAAGGATGACTCAGTTGTGGAATCCTTTGTGGGCAACTGCTTTGTGCTGTATTAGTGAAAAACATGCAGGGGGAGGGAGAGAGAGGAGGAAGATAGGAAGGCAAGAAGAAAGGCATCATCTGATTTATCCTTCCAAGAATCTTGTAAGGCAGGAATCATTGTACCCACTTTACAGATGAGGAACAAAGCTCAGAGACATTAAGCTACTCTCCAAGCTCATTTCTAGTAGGAAATACAACTAAGCTACTAGTCCAGATCTGTCTGACTTTAAAGCCACCACTTTCTTTTAAAAGCATAAGGTCCAGAATTACACCATTGTAGCACAGCAACTGTTATTTTTCCCAAAATCCCCATTCAGTCTTTTCTTGTTCATGGCTAAAAAAAAAATGTGCATATCTTCTCTTGTTCATAAACATTTGTAATATTGCTAAATAGTCTTTACAATAATCACTTTTATATAATATTCCGCCCTGTGCACATATCATGATTCACTGAGCCATCACTGAACATTTAGGTGGTTTCAACGTCTCAGGATTATAAATCCTCCCCTCCCCCACCTTTCCCAAGTTAGTCTCCCCTGGGATGAGTCAGGGCTCCCACCTGCCCTATGTCTGGAAGGTTATGTAGGTCACTGGAGCCTGATCATACCTGCAGTGGTGCAGCCAAGCATTCTAGTGTCTCTCGGAAGGTGAGATCTACTCAGAAAGTTGTGTCCTCTGCCCACACCTGACACTCTGCCAAGCCTGACATGGCCTTGCCCCTGCCACTGCCCCCCCATCCACTCAGGTGACAAAACCAGAGGAAGTGTGGACTTGCGGGGGAGAGCAAAGGCTGGTTGGGGTGAGCTCTTGCTACTGGTGAAGGCAGCCCTGTGCCCAGACATCTCGGGAGCCAAAAGGCACCCCCACGACCCCAGAATGGTCAGCAATGATCCTAGCACTGAGATAAGAGCCAGACCCCTGCTAAGGGCCTGGGGCTTTGCTTGGTCCCCGTTCCCTTGAGAGGTCCCTTCTAGAGAGTTCTCAGCTCTCTGCTCCTCAGGGAACACAGCCACATGCCAAAGTTGGCTTCCCAGCCATTCTAAGAGAGACTCCAGAAGCAGAAACACTCCTGCGAGCAGGCATGCACAACCGCCTAAGGTGAATGGCCGAAGATCACATTTTCAGGATGCTTCTCTGTTTTATCTGTTTGCAAAGCAGATATTTGGGGAGGTTGGGCTCAGAATTGCTTCTCGATTGCCATTCCCAGGGGAAATGGTTCGAATTCTTCGCATAGTTGGAGGGCTGTGAGGCAACAGAGAGGACTCCTCAGAGGCCTCTCCCGACCCAGGAAGATGAGCCACCACCTCGGCATCTTCTCTCCTTGGACTGCTTCTGGTGCGGGACACGCTGGACGTTCTTTCCAAGAAGGCAGGGTGGTGGAAAGTCTCTAGGGGGGCTATTTGGAGGAGAGTCATTGCATTACTTATGCAAGCCCAGGACAGAGAGTGCTTCCAGAGGTCATGTTCTCCATACCCCTGCCCAGGGCAGCACACCCAGTGCCTGCAGAATTAGCCTTTGGAGATGCTTACAAAGTGTTAGTGACAGTTGCTTTCTTGAGCCATCGGGATTTCTATTTTTTTCCGAGTATGTTGATGTTTTTTTTTTTCCTTTTAATAAAAGAATACGTATCCTTTTAAAACAAAATCAATAAAGTTTTTTTTTTTTAATAAATAAATAAAAAGGCCCCAGAGTCAGGGCATTTCATCTGTTGCCTTGATTGTAAGCCCCAAAGTGCCGCGATCTTTCTCGTCAGGAAATCATGTCACCCTGATCTACCCTTTCCTGCAGCCGTTTGGATACCCTGCCAAGCTGCTGAAAGGAAGTGGGGGTAGTAGTCTCCTTGGTCAACCTGTGGCTGGTGCGCGTTCTTCACGGGGCACGCTGGCCGGAGGCCAACAGCCACACCTACAGAATTCTCTGAGATGAGGAACAGCATGTCTGAGACCACTCAACGGAGATAGCCTCACAGGCTAGCCGGACTTGATTCAGGCGCCGCTCACTGCCCGGAAACGCAGGGAGAGAAATTCCCCTTCCGGCACCAGGTCCCTGCTCAGCGGGGAGGTGTAGATGTGTCCTCAGGAAGCTCGGCCCCAGGCCCCCTGCGAATGGCGCTGTCCTGCTTTATGGGCCCTTTGAAGGGCCACGACTTTCACTGCTTCCTTCAGAGTGTTGGGAAAGCACCGGAAGGGCGGTGTTGATGGCAGAGGGAAGGCCAAGCAGCGTGTGGCCTGGTTGAGCACCCTGTGACTGCTTGACGGGAGACTGGCGGGGAAATCCTCCTGGGAGGCTGATGCCAGGTGTGTGGGTGGGATTGAAGAGAGGGCCGGGGGCCCGTCCCTGGGGTGGCCACTGTCCAGGAGGAGAGAATGAAAGGCATGCCTCAGAAGTGTCAGGGCCCAACAGGTGTGTGTGCCCGAGGGCTGCTGGGCGGAGAGCCTCACGCTGCCTGCCCGTCCAGTGGGGCAGAGACTGTCAGCCCTGGCCGGTCGTCACACGTCGCCGGCTGACCTTCTGAAACCCCCAGTGCCGAGGCTGTGTTCCAGACCAAGTCAATCAAACCTTTTGGAGGCAGGACTCAGGGATCAGTGTTTTTTTAGAGCTTCCGGGTAACTAAAATATTCAGCCACGGTCGAGAACCTGTGCTTTAAAGAGATAGCTCATGCGTCCCAGGCTCATCAAACAAAATAAACAGGGCTCCTCCTCAGTGATTCATGGAGCCGCCTTCTCCCTAGAGGCCCTCCTTGCTCTCTAGTCTCTCAAATTGCTGCCATTCTTCAAAACCCACCCCAATCCCCGCCCCTCCCCCCGCCCCGTCCTGAGGCAAGCCCTTCCTGGCTGCGGCAGCTGCAGTGAGCACGTCCTCTGAGGTCCTGAGGTCCCCTGTCCCCTAGGACCTCTGTTGCGTCCCATGCATAGCCATCGGTTGACCAGTTGCCTTGTGTACAAATGCGGTAACCGGTGCCCTTGGGGCAGGTACTCTGTGGCAGGTTATGTTTCCTTGTAACCCACCGACCTATCACCTACCACCACTCACTGCCTGTAGGAGTTGCTTCATAAGTATTTTGGGGCTCATTTACATTTTATTGTATTTCAACATTTCAGGCAATCTTGGTGAAAGAGTTGAAAGAATGTCTGATACAAATTAGCGGTTTTAATGTTGATCAATGACTGTGGTCATGGAGATGAGTATGGTGGGCAGCAGGGGATGGGAATGGCTGCAGGAAGAAAGGCCAAAAAAATGCCTGTTAGGCTGTCTTCCAGGAATGTACATGTAACGATATAGACCCGCCCTCACACGGCCCAGTCTCTGCACCGAACTTCTTCAAGGCCATGGCATTTCCACAGGGTGCTGGGCAGGGACGGGGTGCTTTCTGACGAAGAGCCCTTGAAATATTTATTGCAGTTCCTTAAAGAAACTTGAAGAACTGAGCCCACAGTTTTAATTTCCTCTCTACCTCCCGCCCTCCCTGCCCAATACATCACATCTGAGGAGCTCATATACCATCTAGGCCTTGAGGAGTAGAGAGAAATAGGAAGGGTGGTCCAGGCAGAGACACTAGCAGAGGGCACAGTGCTTACTGGGTTCTCAGAATGGCCAGTGATCCTGTGAGTGTGGAAGGAAGGGGATAAAGGTTGGGAGTAGATAAAAAGAGGCTGAAAAGGAGGACCAGAGCCAGTGTAGGATGGACCTTGAATCACAGGCTAGGGGGGGTGGACTCCAGGATTCACCATCCAAAGCATAAGACCAGGAGGTGGTATGATGGGGTCCCTCTGGTGACATGTAAGGGTAGACATCGGTCAGGGCATGACAGCAGGTGACTGGGCCAGAGACAGGCTGTGGGCAAATGTTGGCACAGTCAAGTCCCCTGTGGCTGCCAGGGAAGATCTTTCTGGGCCCCATGCCTTCAGGTGTGTTCTCAGGCCTGGGGCCAGCACTGGAGGTGCTCCCACATACCTTACCCAAGAAACCCCTCCAGAGGTCCCGGCCTACCTGGCCAGTCACCCCCAGACTCAAACTGTCCACTCCACTGGCTCCTCCAGCCTCTGAGCTAAGATCAGGAGTCCCCCAGATATTGGCAGCACCACCCTCAGATGCCTTCACTCTCAGGCCAACATTTCTACTTATGTCCAAGGCCAAGGACATTTATAGTCACCACCATATAGAAAACAAACAAGCAAATATTTAGCTAGACTCAAACAATATGAAATATATTTTAGTGACTATTTAAAAGAGAGAAATGGCTCCTTAATGTCAATTTTTACCAAAAGGTTTTAGAAGTCTGGGCTGCTTGCATTTTCCAGGAAGCTGGTGCTGAGAGGAAGTTAGGAGTTCAAGTTGACTTACGGGGCAGAGGAGGTAACCCCTGTGAAAGAAGAGGGAAAAAACAGGGTTGGAGCCTGCAGACTGCCATGAGACCTGACATCTCTGCCAGGCCACCAGGGACTGCTAGAGGAGTCCAGTGATGGGTGGAAATGTGGAAACTGCTGGGCTTTTGTACCACCACCTTGCTCAGTTATTG
The DNA here is from genome assembly GCF_004348235.1 of Phoca vitulina. Lineage (NCBI taxonomy): Eukaryota > Metazoa > Chordata > Mammalia > Carnivora > Phocidae > Phoca > Phoca vitulina. The sequence continues at coordinate 22,242,188 of NW_022589713.1, forward strand.
GCCAAGACCACCCCAAGAAGAGCATAAATTTGGTCTGAAAGCTAAGTGGACCCTGCAGGAACCCACAGCTGTAGGCTGCCAGTTGACCATGGCTTTGCAGCTGGGCAGTCCTTGCTTGGAGAGAAATCTTCCTGTCTGCCATGGAGCCCATCCTCTCCCAGCTTCCAGTCTGAGTGGGCCACACCTGGTATGCGTGAGCCCCATGTCCATGTCCATAAGGGGTCCCCTTCACTCTCTCCATCCATCACCTTCCTTCCCTCCTGCCTCACTGGACAAAGGGCACCTCTCTCCAAGGATCCTGTCTGTCTTTTCCCTCCCTCTACTTCCCAACACTGAAGCCCTGCCCTTCATTTATCTCCTCACAGTACTCTACCCAAAACTCACTGCTACCTGGGAGAAGATCTGTATGACTTGAATCACCAAGACTCACCTTCCTAAGATAGAAAAAGCTCAACATAAGTCACAGATGTAACCAAACAGAAAAATGAGCAAAAGGTATGAATGGATGGCTTATTATGGAACAGGAAATACAAACGGCCCTTAGGTGAAGAGATGCTAAGCCTGACTCACTGTAAAAGAAATTCAAGTTAAGACTACACAGAGATACCATTTTTCACCTATCAGATTGGCAAATATCAAAAAGTTTGGTGGGGAAACAAGCACACTCACAGGTGGGAATGTGAATTTGGTAAAGCTGGATGGAAGACGACTTAGCAACAGCCCTCTCAGTTACAAATTCCCATGGCCTTCAAAAGGCAGGAAAACGTAATGGTTCAGAGAACAGACTGGAGCCAAAGCACCATAGTCCCAATCCCAGCTGTCCAGGTCACCTGACTCCTCCCTGCCTCACTTTTTCTCATGGGATGATAGTAGTACCTACCTCCGGAGATTCTTCTGAGGATTAAAATACATTAATTATTGTGAAGCACTTACCGCAGTTCCCAGCTCTTAGTAAATGCCATGCAAATGTTAATTATCATTGTTATTAATTGACCCAGCAATGCCACTGCTAGGAATGTATCCTACAGATACGCTTGAACATGTGCTGAATGAGTGTACCACGTTATTCACTGCAGGACTGATGCAACTGGGGAAAACTGGAAATAGTCCAAATATCCCTAAACAGGCTAAAATAATTATGTATAATTCAATACTATGTGGATGCCACATAATGGCAAAGAAGCTCTTTAGCACTGATCCAGTGTGTAGAGAACACTACCAGAAGTTTCTAAATAAGGAATAGTATCAACACAAGTCCACATTGCCTTATCCACAGTTAGGAAATTCTCTATTTTCAATTCTCTTTTCAACTATGAAAATCTCTAAAAACACAGAAGTGGTTTTTTAAAAAAATAAATTTGGCACAAACACATTCGGTAGCAAAACCTGAACTGAACTGAAGTCACTTAAGGCTGATTATGGCTTTATTTAACATACTTGGTGCAGAAATATTAGCTTGTTTTATTACAGACTCTGTTGGGGTTTGTATACTCCTTGACTTCTGAATTCCCAAAAACACCTGCCCCAAGGGGTTCCAGATAAGGAAGTATGGACCTTTATTTACCTTTTTTTTTTTTCATTAAAATATCTCTTGATGCACAAGAAACTAGTGCCAGTTGCCTCTAATAAAAGGAGCTGCCTGGCTGTGCAACAGGAACGTGAGGGGCAATTTTACTGTATTTGAATCCAAGAATTTAAAGAGTCTGTGGCTATCTTACTTATTTGACAAATAAATCAATACCCCGAAGACCTCCTCAGCCCAGGCCACCAGGTCCTCTTAAAGCCTGAACACCCTCTTAATGGCATCTCTGTGCCAGGTGCCTGGGAAGCAGGACTGGAGGGTGGGGGCTGTGGGACCAGAGCCTCCTCTCTGACTCACCACACTGCCCTGGGCGCGGTGGCAAGGTCTCCTCCCTACAAAAGTAGAGATAATGATAGTGACTCAATGGCGGGCACTCCGATGGGCCGATTGGCCGGGAAGCCAGGTTCTCTGGCTGGCATCCTCCTGCATACCTTTCCTTCCGGAAGGGCGGGAGCCAGCCTCCAGACTCCTCCTCGCACCCCTCCCTGCAGAGACCCCATGAGAGCGCATTGGATCCAGTTGGGAGTGGCAGGGTCCCCGTGGACTGAGGGTCAGGGTGGAAAGCAGGGTGCACGAAACGTCAATCCCACGGAGGATGCACAGGAAGTTCTCCCAGCAACCCTATTTTCAAGGATGAAAATTTAGGACAAGCCTCATGTCAACGTGACAGGGGGATAGTTAAATAAGTCCAGGAGGTGGGTAGACCTGAATGTGCTGGTACAGAATAATGCCACGACCTAGTGTTGAGTGAAGAAAGCAAATTGCAGAATAATATATATATTATATCATGTATATTATATATAAATGATATATTATATAATTATAATATATATTATATCCTAATATATAATTAATAAATTATAACACGTATATATGATGACACAAAAATACATACATAACCCGACAAGGACACTTAGCCAGATGAGGGAGGGAGGAGAAACTAAGAGATGAAAGGTGATCATGCATAAGAAAAGAAGAAAAGTAAGTGGCAGATGGGCAAGCTGAATGCCAAGTGCCAGTCCAGTGGGGCTACCCACGAGAAGCCTGCCCGTCACACCCAAGAGACTCAGGAATCAGGACACAGGCTCTGTGGACGGTGTTAGAGTAGAAAGCAGGAGCAGTTACACCCCACCTCCCTCACGGACTGGGCAGCAGGCTATCTTATGTCCGTCATACAGGGGAGACTGTCGAGAAGTTAAACCCAAGGGATGCTCGATATAGGAGCAACACTCACAACAGGGTGGGGAGGCGGACGACTCAGCACTGAAAACCGGGGATTGAGTGAGAGTCGACATGTGAAGGGCAAACCTACCAAGCCCTTTCCCCCACAACCCCAACCACTGCCAGCCAGCCACCCAGTGATGCCTGCCCTACCCATGTGGACCAGGGGACCATACCATCCTCAGAAGAAACTGGATGACTTCAGAGAAACAGACCCCCCAAACCAAGCCCTGGGTCTTCTTACCACCCTCCAGTGAAGCACAGCTCTACCTAAGCACACAGAGTTTCCAGTTAGACTTTCTTAGCTCCCCTCCTGAATTATGAACAGATATGTCAGAGTCACCCATCCCTGGAGAAAACCCCCAACACAAAAGACAGAAACCACAACACAGAAACAGAATAAAAGCAGACAACGGGTAATGCATAGAGTAAAAGAAAACATCAAAAAAAAGTCAATAATATCTTCAGAGAGGTGAGAAAATGGCTTCCATGAAACTAGGTCAGAGGAGAAAAAAAACTCTTAGAAATGAAACATGTGATTCTAAAATAAAAACAGAGAAGACTTAATGGAAAGATTGGGCGCTGAGAAAAATCATCCAGAGAGAAGAATAAAAAGAGAAAGGACAGGGGAGAAAAGATGTGAAAACTCAGAAGGTTAATCAGAAGGCCCTCTGCATGGAAAGCCAGCACAGAGGGAAGGAGCAGGAGGAAATGATATGTAAAACTATCACAGGAAAATGGCCCCGGACCAAAGGACATCAGCTAAGTGCCTGTTGAGTAGCTAGAACAATAAAGGAGGAAAGACCCACGGCAAGACAAGTGGTGGTGAGATTCCAGAACGCCTGGCGTGAAAAAAAGGGCCTAAAGGGCTCTGGCAGGAAGACAACAGGGCATGGACAGTGGGAATCAGAGTGGGGAGAGCTGTGGGAAGAGTGGAGCCGGGTCAGCGCAGGACTGGGGGAGACCCGGGAATTCATTCTTCAGCTGTGTTACCATTGAGATGCTTCTTCAGATGTATAGGCCGTTGAATATAAGTCTGGAATTTAAGGGGGTTTTAGTGCAAATTTTTCTTCTTTTCGTGTGTGTGTGTGTGTGTGTGTGTGTGTGTGTAGAAAGCCCCCACCAACCCATTACCCAGGTAGCAACCTAGTGCATATCCTTCCATATACTTGTCTCTATGACTATATATATACATGTATACAAACAGATATACACATACATATACGTACTTATATCCATATGTAGACACACACACACATATACAAGCACACCCATATGCGTGACTACATAGCAGAATGCAATTCTTGGACCTCTGTCTGTAGGGTTTGCACTGAGGCCAGGCCTCCCTAGCCAGTGACTGAGCAGGGCAGGGACAGGAAGCCAGGCCTGTTCCCAGGACACAGGACTCCAAGAACCTGGGACTTGTGCTCAAGGACTCCCTATCCAAGTTGCAGAAACTTTCTTAGAACAGCACTGTGGTTCTCGGCCTGACTCTCCCAGCCTCCTCTAGCAAACTCCCCATTGTTTACTAATGGGAGTTTTCCCCGATAAACCTCTTGCTAGTTGGATCCCATTCTGGTGACTGATTCCTGGAGGACCCAAACAAACAAAACATAGGTTTTTAAATTATTGTTTTAGCTAAATACTGTATGTTTTTCTTCCTCTTGCTTTTCTTACTCATCAATAGCTAATGAAAATTTACCACTGATATAGCTCTGGTTCATTCTTTTTAATGGCTGTCTAATAGTCCTAGAAATGGAAATGCACTATAACTTACTCAGCCATTTGCTGATGAGTGGACATTCACTTGGATTCCAAGTTTGGACACTCTGGACAATGCTGCAATAATTATCATTATCTTGTATAGGTATTTAAGGACAGATGATAAAGAATGGATTGGTGATCAAAATATACACACATAATTTATACAAGTTACAATATATAAAATTATTAACCTTATCTAATAATTTTCATTGATGTTCCCAGATTGATTTTTTAAGGGCTATAAAAATGCACATGTCTATCACCAATGTATGTAACTATCTCTTTCTCTGCAGCCCACTAGCAATAGGTATTACCAATCCTTTTCATTGTTTTTCAAGCTGACCTAACCATTTCACTACTAGCAATTCCTCTTTTTTTTTTTTTTTTTTTTTTTTTGGCTCTTTGGAATTGCTCTCCCATAAACTGCCAGCATTTCCATTGGGCCATTTATCTTTTTCTTGTCAATTTGTAGAAGTTCTTTGTACCCTTTGTACTGCTTTGTAAATACAGTTTCCACTTCTCTTTATCTGCCGTCTTTGTGTTATCTTCTGCCACAAAAAGTTTTCTTTCATAGCATCTGGGTTTCCGGTTATTTGTCAGAGCTTTCCCCCCGCCCCAAGTCTTCATGATCTAGGAAGGCTGCTAGAGCTCTAGCCATCATCTGTATTACAAGCAGCAAGATGGAGAAGGGGACAAGAAGGGCACTCCACCTCCCTTTGAAAGGAACTTCCCAGAAATTTCCACATGCTGATTCCACTTACATGTCACTGGGCCATGACTTACTTACACAGCCATAGCTACCTGCAAGGAAAATATTGTCAGGGCTGTCTTTGGGAAATGCAATCCGTCACACCCACACTTAGAAAGAGGGGCACTCTTGCTTTGCGGCATTCAACAGACAAGCAGAGACCACACGCTGCTAAGGGTGGGCTGGAGCCTGGGAACCCATCTCTCAGGAGAGAAAGGGTCTCTATCTTGGTCCCCACTGGCATGATGCTTAAGATGGTAAGCCTACTAAGTCACAGAAAGGGCATTCAGGAGGGTCTCAGTTCCGAGGCTTGTGTGAGCATCATCCCAGAATGGCCCCAGCTTCCAGAGGCGGCACATCTGCCTGGAACACTATTCTCAGTGCCTTCACCAGGGGACGGGCAACAGGTTTGTGGCTGGGTGGGGAATAGCTAAGCCTACTGGCATACAGGGCCAATGGCTTCTGAACTCGGGGAAACACCATTAGGTACTTCCAGGCAGACGTGAATTTAGAGAATTGCTTATGATTCATGCCAGTCTGCCCGGGGCGGGGCGGGGGGGGGGGGGGGGAAGGGAGGTCAGAGAGAAAACATAACATTGGAAATACTTTCTCATTCCTTCACTCAGTCACTCACAAGGCCACCTGTCATCTGCTGAGGGCCCAGACAGGGGCCAGTCACATCTACCCAGATAGTTCTTACAGGTTTTCTTCCTGTATGTCTGGTCTGTAGAAAGAGAAAAGCACCCATGGAAGAGGTAGGTCAATGGAGAGCAGCTGACCACAAAGAATAGAGAGTGAGAAGCTCAGCCTAGAAGAAGCTGGGAAGTAAGATGCTAGCACGTCATGCTAAGGGTGATGTGGATTCTAGCAGACAGACTGCAGGCAAAAGCCGGTTCCATCTCGCCCCAAATGGGTCCTCTTCTCTGACTCCCCTCACCTCACTGGGCTTTGCGTTTCTCATCTATAAAGTAGGAGGGGCCGTCCTGGGCCTTCCCCCTCACCAGCCTTGAGAAGGGGTTGATCCAGGGAGTCCTCCAGGCTCTCACAAGTCAGAAAGCCCGTGATAAGCTCTGCTGTTCAGACTAGCATGCTCTGCTACAATTCTCTTGGGTTGTTTTTAAAATGTCTTTAAGAAAAGTATACAGTATTATAGGTTCGCTGTTAAAATAACCAGGAAACACAGACAAGACAAAAAGTAGGCCAAAAAGGAGAGAAAAGAGCTGTTCATGTCTCAGGTTATGCTCTTTGAACTTCCAATATCTGAACATATTTTTAATAGGACCGTACTTTATATATGGTTCTGTAACCGCCTATTTTTCACTCAATACTGTATGCCATGAGCTTCTTTCTATGCCAGTAAGCTAACCTCCATGACATGTTTTAATGCTTGTCTGATAGTCTGTCAGTGCTGCATTCAGTTCTGAACACAAGATCGGTAGCACTGATGTTTACTTTCTCTCTGGCCCCAACCGGACTAGTGTAGAACTATGAAGGATCCTCTCTTTATTTAAAATCTTGCTCTTTTGTTCACCATGGACTGATTTTATCTGTTAAAATATCATGTCTCTTGACTCTGGTGGGTTTTGGCACTTGTTATGTTCTGCACCCAAGGCAAGAACCTCACTGGCTTCACCCTGGTCCCAGGCCTATGCCACATGATGAGCAGTCCATACTTTGTATCACTAATTGTTGGGAGTCTAAGATTGTTCCGATGTTTCCTGTTTATTTGTCTGTATCTCCAGCACCCAGCACAGTGCCCGACACCTGATAGGCACATAGCTATATTTGTTGAATGAGTGAATGCACAAATGAATTGGTGGAGGAGGGAAACACTACGATGATCATTCTTATGGGGAGTGTCAAGAGAGGAGTGTGAGAGGTACAAGCCCTGATGCACAGGGAAGCCCACGTGTCCACCACTCAGAGCCCTGGAGAGGAGACGGCCTGAGTCACGTGGGCGTGGGACAGCTCTCTGGCGGGCCAGCGTGTTATCTCGGTGTATGCACTGCACAGGCCCACCTAGAGCCCCCTTTGGAGGTCCCCACCATTTCCCAATGGAGCCATCACTACTCTGGCCTGGCCCTGGCCCAGACAGCTGGAAGCAAAACACTGCCACGTCCCCACTGCGGGACTAGCACATGCTCACGCAGAGACACCCACACCCAGCCCCAAGAGCTTCCTTCACACAGGCTGACTCAGGAGCTCCCTTGGACACTGGGCTGCAGGCCCACTGGCTGGGCCACTTCTCTTGGGGCACCAAGACAGTGCTCCAGTGTGGAGCTGCCTCTCCACAGCAACAGCAGTAAGGGATTTTCCCAGCCCTAAACCAATGCACGGAACTCTAAAATAACAAAGCCAGAATCCAAGAGAGGAAATTCTAAGAACATGAACTAAGTCAGAGGAGCAGAGGTGGCTATTTATTTTCCATGGTCTGCCTGGTCCTCTGCTTCCCTGCCCCCACCCCAAAGGCTGGGGAAGAGGTCCGGATTCAGATGTCAGCACCACAAAGCTAAAGGAAACCCATCTTCCTGTGTTTGCCAAGGAACAATGCTGGAGAGGCCATTCCAAGGCCTGCACTTTTCCTCTGTACAGAAGAATTTAGGTCCCAGGGCAATCCTGGGAGGGGGGGGCCCGATAAGGAATTTCTGCAAGTAAACATTCCTGTTCTATCACTCAGGGATGTTTGGGACGTATAGGCTATGATCCCCTGCAGTGTCCCATGTGCACGCAGATCCATCCTGACCCACCCAAGGTGAAGATCTGGCAGTGGATTTGGAGCCCTGGCCCCACCCTGCAGCCAAGCAACTGAGAGTCAGGTCTCATCCCCCTCCTCAGTCTCTATCTCCCAGCAGGGCTTTCTGTCCTCCCCTCCTTCAGCTCCTATCAGGCTTTATCACTCCTTCCCTGGACAACTGTCCAAGTCCAACCTTCCTGGCCCTGACCCTCCTTGCTTTGTTCATCCTATGCTCAGCCAAGGGTCACCTTCCCACACTGCACCTCCAGGGGAGGCCCTTCTCCACTCCCAACCCTCCACACCTACAGCACCAGGTTCTCCAGATATATTCTGGGGCCTTCATCATGGCCAGCCACACCTGTCTTATCTCCTGCATGCTCCCCCTCCTCAACCGGGGAAGGACAAGAAAACAGGAAGTTCCCTGACCAGACCTGCAGCGTCCACCCCTTGGCCAGACACCTCCTCAGAAATGAAGGGCTGGAGGACTGCTGCCCATTTCAGAGGCAGAAATGGTTGCCTTGAAGGGAAGAGGAGTCAGTGAATTAAGCAAGGTGTTGAAAGACCAGCCAATGTTTATTGAGCACCTATTAGGTACTAGGCTTCGTGCCAGACGCTTTAGGGGTCTTATCTCTCAGTCTCCATGATACTCCAAGGCTGCACGCAGAGTCCCAATCCTCTTGGATGGCCTCTTGCAGAATAGGGCTCCATAAACCAACCAGTATCATGCAGACTGAGGTGGACACTGATCCTTTTGCTGTGACTCAGCTGGCCATCTGGCAGGCACTTTCAGGGAAAACAAGCCCAGACTCTGCTTGGGAGCCATTCTCTTCCCCTGGCCTCCGCATGCAAGATTCCCCCTGTCCAGAACACCCTTCACCCTCTTTAGGGCCAACTCCTGTTGGCCTTTCAGGTCCTTTTGCAGCTTCCCCTGGGAAGACCTCCTGAATCTCCACCCCAGTCTGGGTTATTCCTCTGTGTTCCCCTGCATGTTTCAGCAACTGTCTCCAGGATCAGAATGGCAGCTCCTCAAGGTCAGGAGATGCCTTATTCACCTCTGTGTCCCCAGAATTTGGCTCAGGGACAAACACAGAGCAGAGGCTCACTAAATATTTGTCAAATGAATGAAATGCTTACTCTTGGGTATTCAGTCACTCCCGGATTGGATCACCTTCCTCTCTCCAGGCCTTGCCATCCGCAACATGCCCTAAAGACATCCTAGAGTCTGAATTCTGTGCCCCTTAAGGCTGGTGGTAGAGAGGGTCGGTCCCGTCTCCTTCTCAGTGCCTCAGTAGACGGCTTGTGGTTTCCCTCCTTTTCTAAACCACACCTGGTCTCAAAACCCCTGCCCAGGGCCTGGAGCTGAGTCCCCGGGGGCCTGACAGCTCTCAGGGCCCTATCCTCCACCCGGACATGCTGCTGGTTCGGTGCGGTGGCAGAGAGGGGGCCTCTCCCCAGGAGCCGCTGCCTGGCGTTCTCCGACGGGAGGGGACCGAACTTGTGCGTTCAGGGCGCGTAGCGAACACGCTGTTCACATTCCAGCGCCGGCCGGAATGCGGACAGGGGACGAGCCAAAGGCCGCATTCCTCGGGCCGCTACTGGAGCGCAGCCAGGGCCCCCGCCCCACCCCGCCCGCCCCCGGTCCCGCCCCCAGGCCCCGCCCGCCGGCGCGCGTGGCCCCAGCCCGTGCGGGCGCCCCCTGGCGGTGGGGCAGCCGGAGGTGAGCAGGCGTCCCGACCCTCCACTCCCCGCCACCGGCTCCCGCCCACCGCATTTCCTGCCCCGCTCTCCCGCGGCACGCAGCCGGCCCTAATGGGTCTGAGAGTGCCCTCCTTCCTCTTCCCCGGGAAGCTTCCACCTTCCGGGCACTATATTAGGACTCCAGGGCGCCTTTTGTGGCTTCCATTTCGGCAACCTCGCTACTCTGCTATTGTTTTTGTTTTTTACTTGTTGCCAGTCAAATCAGGCGAAAACCAGTGGCTCCCCCGGGGCCCTAACAGCAAAATCCCAACTCCAAGGCTACTTCCTCTCCTGGCTTCCCATCCTATACCCAGATTGCTGGCCTTGACCTTCTCCAGTGCTCTGGCACCTCTGCAGGAACTCCCCACCCTTGCGTGTCATGTCCTACCCACAGACACCTTGGGACCAGAGACCTCGATGAAGGAGCTGCAGACCTCATCCTGGGCCAGTCAGCCAGGGCCCAACAGTGACTTTTCCCGCAGCTCCGCGGGGGGCTTAGAGGAAGGAAGTGCAGCCCGTCCCTAGTCCCTGTGGCTTTAGGTGGACACTGTGAAAAAATGGGCCAAGCAGGTGTGTAGGTCTGCACATTGGCCCCCAATGGAGAAAAGCAGCATTGTCCCTTAGCGGGGGTCACTGCTACTGATGGCAGTTGAAGCCCAAGAAAATTGAACTCTCCCCCGGGGTGATGGTTTCCACCATGGTGTAGAAACCACTCACATCACGGCATTCGTACAACTGCACCAGCATTAAACGCCACTGACAGGAGTAACTAAAGAAGTGCTTTTACCCAAGACCAGGGCTGGGCTGGACTGTTGAAGTCACTTCCACCCTCCAGGATCTTGAAGGACAGGAGTGTGTACTGTTTTCTTACTTCTGCATGAGGGGGCAGGCAGCTAGCTCCCCAGGTACCTGCTTACTGGGAATGTTGGACAGTGCTGGGAAGGTAAGGTTTGAAAATGGTTTTCACTCATTTTCTCAGTTTGTTGACATGTATCTTTCCAAGTGCAGCCTGACACTTTGCCTACAGAAATTTGCATGTTTATCATCCCACCACCAGTTAGGGACTCACCCTGTGGTTCAAGTGACACCTGGGAAGCCAGCAATGAAGCAAGGCATGCCTGGAACTTGCATTGCTCACCCTCATCAGGGAGGGTTGTGAATGTTGCCAGGAAAGGTGGGAAAGCAGAAGCCAAACTCTCATTTGGCTCAGCTGCAGGAAAGGGTGGGGAGTCAGGAGAGCTGGACTGGTGGCCAGGCTTGAGAGTTAGCCAACCTTGCTCGGTTGGTTTCTCAGACTCTTAAGAGGAGGAAAAGACAGAGGTCCTTTCCTACCTGGCAGCCTACTCAAGCTAGCTGCAAGAGAAGCCCCAGTGATGAGCATATTCATTTTACAGACAGTTACTGAACCCAGGCCCTACCCTCCTGGAGACACTGCCCACTGGGGGAGGCAGACACCCAACCTGGCCTATGAAGCACAGTATGATAAGCACCAAGATAGAGGCAGGTCCAGGGTGCTGTGAGAGGACTGGGAAGGGGTGCCGGGCCAGGCTGGGGCAGAGTGTGGGCACAATGGGTCTTCCGGGAGGGGCTGTTCTCTGGTGAAGTCCTGAAAGAGCTGGGACTGGCCAGGGGATACGGGGCAGGGGGAAGGCTCTGCTGGAAGAGGAAGCTCTAACTATGGCCTCTACTCCAGAGTCCTCTTTAGTATTCTGAGACCAACATGCCATTGTGCTGACTTTTTGCTAAAAAATCTCCATGGATTGTGCTAGATTGTGGTTAGATTGGCTAGCCTTTAAGCCTTGAGTTCTGAGGTCACTTGGTAAAGATGAGTGGGATTATAATTTCCACTGGGCCCAAGCAGGGAGCTGGTCTCAGGGATGAATTTGCTTCAGAAATGTACCCCCTTGGGGCGCCTGGGTGTCTCAGTCGGTTAAGCGTCTGCCTTCGGCTCAGGTCATGCTCCCAGTGTCCTGGGGTCGAGCCCCATGTCGGGTTCCCTGCTCTGCGGGAAGCCTGCTTCTCCTTCTGCCTGTAACTTCCCCTGCTTGTGCTCTCTCTCTCTCTCTCTGACAAATAAATGGATAAAATCTTTAAAAAAAAGAAAGAAAGAAAGAAAGCAAGAAAGAAAGGAAAGAAAAAGAAACATATCCCTTGCCATGGAGCTGCTATAGGCCAGGGCTCTCTTCACCGATGTGTGGACTGTCATCTCACCCCCCACAACCTATGTGTCCAGCACATGTACCCTCTGGTACACTTCAGTGAATGGTTGATCCCTAAGTCTCACTCCATTTTTGTGCTTAAAATCAATAGAAGGCTATAAGCCCTACCTATCCCATATTAAGAAAAATGAGTTGAAGTAATAAACTCTTTGAAAAACCATAGTTTCCCAAAGCATCGTTATATAGAGTAATAGTTCTTAAATGTGAGTGTGCTTCAGAATCACCAGTTAGTGGGGGTTGAGGGGGAAGGGTTTGTTTAAACTGTATTTCACTCACAGATTCTGAGTGGGGAGGTCTCAAGTAGGGCCCAGGAATCTGCATGTTTAAAACCTGTCCTAAGGAATCCTGATGCCACTGGTCTTTGGACTGCACTTGGACAAGAACTGATACAGGCGAACTAACCTCTGTTCTCAGTAAGTCCACTTAGAATGAATTCTCCTTCTGTCAAGGTTTGGACAAATCCCATAAGATTTTTTTTTTTAATCTGTCCTTGAAAGGAAGCATGCAGGGAGTGGGGCTGAGAGGCACACCCCTCTATCGTGCAGGATGGGGACCCTTGGGAAAACCAGGGTGGACCCTTGGGAGTCCCACAAAACAGACATAGTCCAGTGAGCACAGAGGAAGGCCACACAACAAAGGGCTACCACCTCCCCCTCTCCTCCTCTTCTTCCCCCTCCTGTTACAGGAATTGGACACATATGAAGCAGACCAAAAGCAAACAAAAACCACCCGATTTAAAATGCCTCCATTGGAATCTGAACCAAACCGCAAAGGCTCATAGTTCCCATGTCTGGCACCTGAGCAGTGTCAGCAATAATCTTCACCGAACCCAGCGCTCAGGCCCTTATCTAAGAATTGTCAGGACAGGAAGGCTGACCTGTGGGTGGCCACACACACCAGCGATCGCCAAGCCCTTCCGATGTGTACCTCAGCCTCCAAACATGTTTTTGCTTGCACCCCGGTATATCATGTAGTTGCCCTCCTCTCACCAGCTGCTATTGATATAAGGCAGTTCTTTTTGATATTGTAGCAAGGCTCATCATAAATGATAATAGCTATAACTTCAAAAGTTTTGACAGGCTTGAAATTAGGAGATTTGTGTCATGTCAGATCTGTTCAGACTATCATTGTTTTTATGTCACCATGCAGCTAAGAGCTCAGATGAGGAGAAGTGACAGCTCAGTCACTGATCTGTCTCTGGCTCACTCGTGCAGGTACTGTTAGTATTAACTTCAAACCTTGGTTTCTTCAGAGGAATCTGTAACATCTACTTGTCTGTGCCAAAGGGATTACTTTAGTTAAATTATGTAATATATGGGTGCCTGGGTGGCTCAGTTGGTTAAGCGACTGCCTTCGGCTCAGGTCATGATCCTGGAGTCCCGGGATCGAGTCCCGCATCGGGCTCCCTGCTCAGCAGGGAGTCTGCTTCTCCCTCTGACCCTCCCCCCCCCATGTGCTCTCTCTCTCTCTCTCTTATTCTCTCTCTCAAATAAATAAATAAAATCTTTAAAAAAAAAAATTATGTAATATACTCTATAAGTCCAGTCCACCAGGAACACATAAACCATACTGGGTCCTGGACAGTGCCCCACTCTTTCTTCAGAGCACCACTCATTCTTTGTTAATACAGGACTACTGGGCATATGACCCAGGGAGGGAGCCAAGGTGGCACCAATCTGGATATCAAATATTAGTGAAACTGTATTCTTATTTTCAGATTAAAAATATAAATGCATACATAAAAGTTCTAGTATTTTCCTCCTGCCCCTCCAACATCATCTTGCGTACCTAAGTTGGAGACAGCTGACCTAACTGGATCCTGCTCCCCCAGGGGCCCACCCTGGGAGCCAGCCTTCCTCTCTCAGGAGGAGGACCCAGCCATTAGCCAAGCCCCTGAAAACCAGGCAGGCAGACCCCTACCCCTGGAAGACATTCTGGCAGGCAGACCAATCTCATGTTCCAGTTTAGACTTCTACTTTGGCATCTGCAGTTGACAACCTCCTCGTGCTCCCTTTTGTTGGATTGGGGTTTTGGCAGCCTAAAGATCGTGCTGAGGCCCGTGGTAAGGTGGGGCCAGCCCACAGAGTTTGGGGGACTCCCTTAGGCTTTCTGGTCCAAGCTTGGACTGCATTCTTGAGGTTTGTGGGGGGACGGGAGCCAGGCTCCGGGCGCCAGCGTGGGGAAACAGCAGCCCCTGGTGGCCAGGACGCGCCATGCCTCAGACCCTCAGCATCCCTCCTGCTTTAAGACTTGCCAGACCCTCAACTTGATGGTCAAGTGTTATGGTTATTTGCAGAGAGCTGGGTAGGAAAGACCCGGGTTTCTAGCTGGACTCATCTGTGTGGCCCCAGGCAGATTAACTTCTCTGAGTCTTAGTGTTCTCGGCGTTAAAATGGGATAAGCGGACCTACTTTTTAGAGCTGCCACTAGGGGGTAAATGAGATGATGAATGAAAGCTAGTACACGGTGCTCAGTACCTGGGAAGGACTTGTGCTATGACGGCGGTCATGATGATTGATACTGATGCCTCTAGACATCTAAAAGCACCTGGAAAATGTCTCTAGGCACAGCCCTTGAGGGAGAGTGGGAGATCCTAAGCCGGAACACATGTGTTTCCACGCTAATAGATACGGATGAGCAGTGAACGTGTCCAAAATAGGTGCGGGCAGCGTGAGCCTATGTGTGTGAGCCTGCAGGTGTGTATGTAGGTGCACAGCACGGACACAGTAGAAAGGCAGCGAGCTGCGGGAGATGCGCAGTGCATATCCCAGAAGGGAGCAGTGGTGACAAAAGGGAAGCCAGTGTCATTTAGTCCTGTAATCACACTGCAGAATTAAACTCTGAGAGAGGATAAGAGTTTATTAACTCAAACAACAATTACCTATCGATCATCTACAATGTGCTGGGCAGAGTTGACGAAATTGAACAAACAACCCATCACAAGACACTTTCATATAGAGACAGACCAGTGCTGGTTCTTACCCAGTGGGGATGGTGGGGGGCCAGTCTAGACTGGTGGTCTGCGGACTAAGCATTGTATTCTCTGCAGTCACCAGAACAGAATAATTAGAAGTGCACAAAGCCAGGCCCTGGCAGAATAAGGATTTTTCTACTCAGGTGGCCTGACAGAGGTATGGCATCATTCAGCTCTTTAGAATGTGCTTGGGCCTGCATGCATAGTCCCAGAATAAGCCAGAAAAATGCATGAGGGGCACTCTCTCAACCCCTGCTTCATCATTGGGACTCCCTCCAACTGAAATCCAGTTCTATGAAAAGCTAGTAACCTCGAAGTGTTCTCCAGCTTTCTCTTCGCCACCTTCAGAAGGGGATGTGGGCCTCGCCTAGGTTTGCTAATGGAGAAGGAGAGAGGAGCTTGTGGCCCAGAGAGGTACACAGGATCTGCCAACACCTGGTAGGGCCCCTATGGGATCTCAGTCCTTCCACTGTCTGGAAGAATTTACACATTTGTCCAGATGAACTGAAAGATCAAAAGGCATGGACCATTTGTTCCTGTGCTCCGCATCCTGCCCTTAAATTACCTCTGATTTATGGATATTCATCTTAACACCCTTGAGAGGCACACTGAGCTTACAGTACTTCCTGCTTAAAGTAATTCTTAAACACCTACTATGTCCTGGGCAGGGTTAACAAGATTAGGGGTAGAGAAGGATGGGTGCTGAGGTCAGGGAAGTCTCTTGTCCAGGCTGAAGCCTCCCTTTCTCTTGACTTGGGCTTACCTCATTTGCCCTGCCAGTGACATTGAGGGTCTGCCTTTGGCCCACTTTTGCCTTCACCAAGCAGGAACCATCAAATATTCTCTCTGCCCCCAGCATCACCATTTAAGATAAATGCAAAATTGTTGGTGTTTCAATGTCTCTGCTTTCTTGCTAGTTCAAAAAGTAACACTGCTTCAAAATTATACCTCTCCTGCAAAGATTCAAGACAGCTGTTCAGCCTGGAGAAGGGCTAGGGTGGGAGACAGGCTGGGAACCACGCACCATTGAAAACGCTTCTGTGGAGACGTTCTGAGGTTAGACAACAGAGTCCTAATGCTTCAAATCCAGGATTGCTGTGGATCTGTTTTTCTGTTCCCAGGCCCCCAGCCTTTTCCTGCCTCTCTTCTCTCCCTGACACACTGGTCCTGTCTTTCTTGGCTCTGTCCTCAAACTTCAAGAAGGAGAGAAACAAAGGAAGGAGCCAGTCCATGGAAAAGGGCTCGTCCAAATTCAAGTCTTTTACAATTCCTTTCGGAGGGTTTAGAAGGCTTTAGTTAAAGGTACATATAAAACTAAGCCAAATCTTTTTTAAAGGTAATTATTAAATTCAGGGAAAAGAGACAAAGAAAACATAACCATAATGAACTTCTTGGCTCAGCCATAAACTATACTCATATATTTATCCCCCCAAAAGTAACTAATAACTTAACGAAAAAATTGGTCATAGCAATCACAGCAGGATGGAGAGAAATGCGGTGGGAGCAAGGAGATGTTATTAGTGGTAATCATTCACCTTCTATAATACAAAGTTGAAAGATAATATCCAGAGTTGAGAAATACAGAAGTACATACCAGAAAAAAATAGCTAAAAGGTTAATAGCTAAAAGGTTTAGGAAAGGGTATCAGGAGCAAGAAATTGCTGGACGGTGCTATCAATAAACCATAAAGCCACATTTTATTTATAAAATAACCTTCATGCACTACTTCAATTTTTGAAAAGTAATAATGGAAAATTTTTAAACACAAGGTGAATGTGGAAAGTAACGTTGAAAAACATTTCCTTTAAAACAGAGTAAAAACCAACAGATGGAACATACAAGATAAAAATAAAATGACACAAGAACAAATCTAGATGTCTGGGTGCAGGAGAAAGACAGAGAAGACAACAGGAGGAGACAGTTGAGGAAATAACCAAAGGACATTCTCCTGATGCAAAGAAAAACACAAATCATCCAAGCAAGCGTCCACAGAGGCCAGGAACATGAATGGGGAATTAAGGAAAAGAAATTCAGACGGCCAATAAACACAGGAAACAATACTAAGTCAGACATTCAGCTAAAGAAATACATAGGAAAACACCAATGTTTTTGCTAATTCCAACTGGCGATACTTAGAAAGCTGGATAATACCTAGTATTAGTAAGTGAATGAGACACTTGGATATTATTGAGAATGCAAACATTTTGTGGGAAAAACTGGCAAAATATGATCAAAATTTAAAATGTCCTTACTCGGGGCACCTGGGTGGCTCAGTAGGTTAAACGTCTGTTGATTTTGGCTCAGGTCATGATCTCAGGTTCATTGGCTCTGACTCCGTGCTCAGTGGGGAGTCTGCTTGTCCCTCACCCTCTGCTCCTCCTCTCTCTCTCTCTCTCTCAAATAAATAAATAAATGAAACCTTTGAAAATAAATAAATAAAATGTCCTTGCTCACCATTCCAGCAATGTCACTACTAGGAATTTCTTCCTTGCATATACTCATTAAAGCATGTCAAGATACCAGTAACAGTTCAACAGTGTTTACTGCAGTATTGTTTATGGCGATGTAAAACTTGAAATGTCCATCAGCAAGGTACAGGTTAGATCCATGATGCTACAGCTACAAGTGGAATGAGGGAAAGCTGACTTTGTTAAGTGAAACAGAACTGTTTTCACTCTTTGCATGATATTGTATTATTTTATGCTTTAAAAATTGTTAACTGGAGTTATCTGGGTGGTGGTATTATTGCCATCTTTGTTTTCCTCATAATACATTTTGACATTAAACCAAATACATGTTTTATTTTAGTTTTGTGTTTTTAAGGGACCCACAGAGGGCCAATGAGGGTACTAAAGAAATATCACATTTAAATGCACTTGGATAGGGGCGCCTGGGTGGCTCAGTGTTAGGCGTCTGCCTTCTGCTCAGGTCATGGTCCCAGTCCTGGGATCGAGCCCTGCATCCGGCTCCCTGCTCGGCGGGAAGCCTGCTTCTCCCTCTCCCACTCCCCCTGCTTGTGTTCCCTCTCTCGCTGTGTCTCTCTCTGTCAAATAAATAAAATCTTTTTTTAAAAAATAAATAAATAAATAAATGCACTTGGATAAAATTTCAGAACTAAAAGCATAAAAAGAAAAATCATAAAAACTTCCAGAAAGAAAAACCAGCTTATATATGAAGAAATGAGATTCAGCCTGACATCAGATCTTGCAGGAAAATTAATTTGAATCTGGAATTCTATAGCCAGCAAAATTACTACCCAAAGTGAAGATACAATAAAGACATTTTCAGAAATCCAGAGAGTCAGAAAATTTACCATTCATGCACAGTCTTTGAAGAAATCACTCAGGAAGATGTCCCACTAAAACAAAGTAATCTAAAAAGAAATACGTGAGATTTGTTTTAAAAAGTGGAAGCTGCGTATAAGAAGCAATATAAACACAGAAAGAAAATGAACCCATACTAGTTTGAACTTTGATGCCTGGAACATTCTCCTTTGACCTACAAACGTTTAGTAATCTAAGACTGTTTTGTTCTTAAGAGCTCCAGTCACACTGCTTGATTCTGCAGCAAACAATATTTACACAATTAAAACATTGTAATTATATGTTAAATAATGTGATTTATATGGGGGTTTAATATCTTAGACTCAATCTGTAGACAAAACATGCAACGAAATGAACAGAACAGAATGTAAATATTACAAACCTAGTAGAGGTTTGTACAAAGTAGAGGGGTAAATCATGCTGAAAGCCAGGAAACTAAATTCTCTAAATTCCTTTAGCTGCAATTAGTATAGCACAAGCCAGGCCTGGCTGATTAGAGTTTAGGGTTCCATTAAACGTAAAACTGGGGTAAGAGCCCAGGCCAAATGTAAAGGAAGTGGCTGCAGTGATATATTGGAACTGTCTTTAACTGCTCCCTAGAGCTGATTGTCTTCCTCCCTTTCCAACTCCTCACTGGCGTGTTGTTAGCCTGAAATTAGCCATAGTGGGAATATTTACACCACAGATATGGTCACACTCTATACATGAGGGCTTTTTGTCCTCCCAGAGAGCCCATTATTAAATACTTACCAGCATACCAGTTGGAAAGCCTGAGTCTCTGGCCTGAAGGATTGTAAGAGGAAAAAGAGGAGGAAGGTGGTGAAACCCTCAGGGTTAGATGGACCCTGGTGGTGGGGCGGGGGGAAGCAGTGGCATTCTTAGACAGTGAAATCTTCCAAGGCCAAAAGTAACTACTATCTTGGACCTATTCAACTCTGCTAGTACAGCCCCAAAGTAGCTGCGGACAATATCTACAAGAATAAGTGTGGCTGTGTTCTAATAAAACTTTTTTTGAGAGAGAGAGCGCACATGCAACAGCATGTGCAAGTGGAGGGAAGGGAGGGGCAGAGGGAGAGGGAGAGAGAGAATCTTAAGCAGGCTCCCTGCCTAGTGCGGAGCCCAACGCGGAGCTCCATCTCACAACCCTGAGACCATGACCTGGGCCGAAATCAAGAGACAGATGCTTAACTGAGTCACCCAGGCACCCCTAAAATTTCTATTTATTAGACAGGTGGCTAGCCCATGGGCCATATAGTTTGACAACCTGTCATCCAAGGCAAACACCACAGGAGGGCACTTCAGACGTGGCACAGAAAAATGGCTCAGCAGCCATAGAGGGAGTTAGCTGGATAGCTGGATATTAGAGCCAGAAGTCCCATCTCTGGCTCCTCATGGCTTCCAAGTGGCTTGCAAGGAATCCAGAAGTTCCAGTATCCCAGGTGAAGGGACACAAAGGTGCTATATCAGATAGGATTAGGTTTGGCTTTATAGTAGCTTAAAAATGCACAATTTAATCATGGCTTAGAACACACACACAGGGGGCACCTGGGTGGCTCAGTCAGTTAAGTGTCTGCCTTTGGCTCAGGTCATGATCCTAGGGTCATGGGATCGAGCCCCAAGTCGGGCTCCCTGCTCAGTGGGGAGCCTGCTTTTCCCTCTCCCTGTCCCCTACTTGTGCTCTCTCTCGCTCTCTCTCAAATAAATAAATAACATCTTAAAAAAAAAAAAAAAAAGAACACACACACGCAGTTATCCTGCCATGTAAAAGCCTGGAGGCTGGCTATCCAGGGCTGGTAAAGTATGACAGACCCAGATCCGTCCCATCTTTTCTCTCTGCTATTCCTAGATGTGGCCCTCATCCACATGGTCCAAGGTGGCTACTGAGACTGAACCATTCTATCCACCACACCCAGCAGGCAGGAACCAGAAGTGGGCAGCCCTCCCCACGCCCAGCTTTGTGGACGTGTGACCCGTGCGATTGCCTAAAGCCCCTCACTCAGAAGAGTCCACACTTATTTTAAAGATGGACTATCACCATCTTGAAATTCTGAATAACATTATCTTTGAACTTGTATTTTGTAAGCGAAATTCAATGGGACAACGGAGTGTGTACATGAGCAGAGGAGATAAATGCGGTATGTGTGTCATCAGTCCTTGCAGACCTTGTTCTAATACAACATAGGTCATGCCTGCTACACATCTTTCATAAAATGCTTATAGTGTGCTCAGATCCACACAATCTTCTGATTGGGCCTCCATGCAAGCATTAATTTAGTTCTTTGTTCTTCCTGTTTTGAATATTTAATTGATTTTATGTAGGATGTACAATATGCGTGCCTCCTCTTCCTTGACACCCATTTGCATATGCATATAGTGTTTGCAAGGTACTGGGAGCACAGATTTCCAGTGCACCCACAATGTGTGGGATTTCAGCAAGATTCCAAGCAAGGACAAGGTAAGCATGTTATGTCCATGTCTGAGGAAGCAGGAGCTGACAGCTCCAAGAGGACAGGCTTTCCATTCAAACCAGAACTTGTTTGAAATGCAGAAAGAAGGCAGTGGCATTCTAAGAAACACAGAGGACCAAGGACCTATTGTATCCTTATTTACTTGTGTTACTTACCTGTATTAGTCGATCATTCACTTTGAAAATGATGACAGATAAAAGATAGGGAAACCCATAGTTCATTTTACATTCAGCCCCTCTTTACTAGTCAGTAAGGTGAAGGTAGAGAATGTTGGTACAATGTGAGCACATCAAGAGGTAAAATTGAAGTGCTAGTTTTATACAATGTTTCCACTCTTAGGTATGAGTAAAATACAAATGCATGCCCAATCTATAAAATATAAATTGTATAATTCCTGTGATTTTGCGTAAGAGTTAAATGCTTTTAGATTTTGTGTTTAAAACTGGCATTGCACAATATAAAGATGAATGGTAGAGGTCATACTAATAGTGTGAAATTTTAATTTTGCTTTACTTAAAATGTCATTAAATAGCAAATAAAAAAATACTATGACAAGTAAAGAGAGAGACCTCAAAAGAAAAAGGAACACTTTAATATTTTAGTACCTGTAGTAGTACTTTTTTCCTGCTTTTTGAACAAGGGGATCCTGTGTTTTTATTTTACCCTGAATCCTGCATATTATGTAGCTGGCCCTGGCAGCACATTGCCCCAGGAAGCCATATGGGACCAGTCTCATCTCTCAAGTTAACTGACAGGAGCCGATGCCCCTCTCATCACAGCAGAGGTCCAGAGGATCCAAGGATCCTGAGGGTCCCCACTTCAGTGGATATGGCAAGGGTCCTTATTTACCCAGATAGCCAGACGACATCTTGAGGAGAGGAAAGGAAAGGGACAGAGCTCAGTGTTTTCCAAGAGTCTATGGAAATCAGCCACATGAGGGAGTTCAACTCCAAGTAGATTGAACGCTCCAGTTGAAAAGAGACGGTCTGTTGTTACAAGGCAAGCCCAGGCTTCCCCACTACGCAATAGGGCGGGTCTGCTAGGGAAGATCCCATTTTCTCTGCAGATCTGATGAGGTGTATACACTTACAAGCCTGCTACCCTCTGGATCCAAGCCACTTTCTGTCTGAAATACCCTCCTTCCTGCTTCCCCTTCCCTTCTTCCATCCCCTGGTCCTGGGACCCTTGGTTACAGGCTAACTTCTCACCTCGCTGCACTCAGCTCAGGTGTCTCCTCACTCTCTTCCAGCGCTCACTGCAACCTGCACCTGCCTAGTTTCAGAGAAGCAGTTTGAGGGACAGCGGGCATGGCACTCGCCATAGGGCCCACGGGCCCAGAGTGGAGGCTTCCTGCGGCTCACTTACCGTCTTTGAGCCTGTTTCTCCCTATGGAAAATGGGGGTGCGGGGGGATAACACTAGACCCACTGACCTTCCAGGATTTTTAAAAATTTAGTTTTTGAAAAGGTACTACACGTACACCTAGTACACAAGGCAAATAAGTGTATACAATGAAAAGTCACTCTCCTTCCCCATTCTCTCCTCCAGACTCCCAGTTGGCTTCTCCAAAGACAGTCCCTGTCACTAGTTTCGTTAGCTTCCCTCCATGTGCAAACATATTGTATGTCATCACCTATGCAGCATTCTGAGGGAGAATGCATAATCAGACTATAAGGAAGCATCAGATAAACCCAAAATATTGTTTTTTTAAAAAGTGGTGGCTATAAAGCATCGATGTCACAAAACACAAAGAAAGGCTGTAAATGTGTTCCAGAATTAAGAAGGCTGGTAGATTAGATAAAAGCATTGTATTCATGTCAAAGTTATCAAAGTTGGTATAAGTGTACTGTGGCTATGTAAGAGAATCCCTTATTAGAAAATACATACTGCTGTATTTAGGGGTAAAGGGTCATTATGGATATAACTTACTCCCATATGATTCAGGAAAAAAAACGTGTGTGTGTGTGTGGTGTGTGTGTGTGTGTGTGTGTGTGTGTGTGTATGGGTGGGTGTGTTTGTATATGAGAGGCGGACAGAGGGCATAAATCATAAAGCAAATGGGGTAAAATGTTAACAATAGGTGAATCTGGGTAAAGTATTGATGAATATTCTTGTATTATTTTTATTTTTGCAACGTATGTCTAAGTTTGAGATTATTTTCCCTAAAAAGCTGACGTTCATATTCGCAGGTTCCCTATTTGCAAATTCACCTACTTGCTAAACTTTAACCCCGACAGCAATATTCAAGCACGTCCACAGTCATCTGCAGACTTTTACAGAGATGTGAAAGATTTAAGTTGCCCAACCCACATGTTCCCAGCTGAGGTCAAACGAGGCGGCGTTCTGCCTTCTGGTTTCAGCTCTCATACTATAAATAACTGTCCTTTTTGCAGTCTATTCAGTGTCATGTTTTTCACATTTTTGTGCTTTTTGTTGATGATTTTGCTGTTTAAAATGGCCTGCAATCACAGCGCTAAAGTGTTGTCTAGTGCTCCCACGAGCAGGAAGGCTATGATGTGTCTTCTGGAGAAAATTCATGTGTTGGACGAGCCTCTTTCAGGCATGAGCCCTAGTGCTGTTGGCTGTGAGTTCAATGCTTATAAATCAACAATATATATTAAATAAGATGTTTTTAAACAAAAACACACATAAAATCAGGTTATATATGTATTGGTCAGTTGATGAAAATGTGACCAAGGTTGGCAGGAACCTAACCTTGTATTTCCTCTGGGAGCAACAGTTTAGTATCTGCTAATTCAGTGTTTGCGGCAACTTCATAGAACATAACTACCATGAGTAACAAGAATCAACTGTTTACATACGTGCATTTCCTGCACAAATGACAGTATACAATGCAGTGTTCTGTACCTCATATTTTTAAACACTATTTTTAGAGATCATGCTATTATATTCATTCTTTTGAACAGATGCCTGGTATTCCCCACATGGATGTATCCTAACTGATCTAACCAGTTCTCTAATGACAGAGTTTTGGGTTTTATCTTTTCAAAATGCAAAGCTAATCATGTCACAGTCCTGAGTAAAGTGCTTCCATGGCATCTCCTGGCTCTTGGGATAAAAACTGAAGTCCTTAATCATGACCTGCTGGACACCCTCACACAGCATCCTTCATCTGCTTGTCTCCTCTCCAGCCTTCTTCCGCCCCCTGGTATTATCCACACTCCCTCTGCCACAGAGCATTTGCACTAGCTTTCCTCACAAAACAGTTTCCCCATCTCTCACCCCTGACCTGATCAACTACCCTCTTCCCTCAAACCTCAGCTTCATAGATTGGTTTTTGTTTACTTATGAATCCTTGGGCCTCTCACAGAACTGGCATATAGAAGATGCTCAGTATACTTGTGCTGAACAATGGAAGGAATGAAGCAGAAGGCAGGCAGGGAGGGAAGCCAGCTGGTAAGGATTATGTTTACGTGGGTCTCTTATTGACCAAACACTTGGTCTAAAACTTCATGGAATAGAAACCGTACAGCTGCCATATCTTCTCCTCTCAAGCTCTCAGTTCATTAGCACCGAAGTGATTTTTGTTGGATTCAACAAGTAATGATGATGGAAAATTGGTGAGTTTTTCTGAAAAATTGCTGAACTTTTCTGTGCTAGTTCCTCACCATGAAAAGAAGGTGATAATGTCTGGCTCTGGCTTGTTGTGAGTAACACACCTAGAACTTAGCACACATTGTAGGGGCCTTCCCCTCCCCCAACTCCAACAATCCAGAAGAGGTTGGCCTGTTCTCTAAGAACATTCTCAGCATATTGGCTCAGAACAAAAAATGTGAGTACAGAACAAAAATACTGAATACAAAGATCCACTTACTGTCACCATTGCCCCATAGGCCATCTTCTACTCTTCTTCGAGCCAAGAGGTGTCCACTAGAGCCAAGCTAAGGAGAAGAAACCAAAAAGGAAGTGTCATGTCAATGTGTTTTCCCATCTCCCCAGGGGCCGATCACTGTGTCCCTGAGCAGGAAGGGAAGGAGCTCTTTTAGGATTGTCACTGGCCTTTGGCTCCTTTCTACCTTTGAGTGACTAATTCTATTTTCATGGATTCTCTAAAACTATATGAAACTTGTGGTTAAACCCACATCCTTCCCCTATGCCAAATGGCCCCCACCCACATCCTCCCAAGTTTTGGTTGCAAAATGAATCAAACTAGTTCACAGAAAAGGCCTGAGAAAGAGAGAGAGAGAGAATACACGGGGGACCCTCTGTACTAGAATCCAACCAACAGCTTCTCACCATCACCACCCCTCACCTCGGTCTGAACCACCTTCATTTCTTGCCTGGTTTATTGCAACACCCTAGCTGATCCAGCTTTCACCTCTAGCCCTAATCTGTCTCCATGTATAGGATTGCCAGATAAAATACAGGACACTCTGTTAAGTTTGCATTTCAGACAAACAACAAATCATTTTTTAGTATAAAGATGTCACAGATACTATATGGGATACATTTCTACTTAGAAATTATTCATTTATCTGAAATGCAAATTTAACTGGACATGATTAAATTTTATTTGCTAAATCTGGCAATCCTATCCATGTAGCAACCACAGTCATCCTTTTAAAATGTAAATTAGCTCAATTCTAGAAGGGAGCTAGACAGTAACTTCTCTGACATCGGCCATAGCAACATTTTTCTAGATAGGTCTTCTCAGGCCAGGGAAATAAAAGTAAAAAATAAACTATTGGAACTATATCAAAATAAAAAGCTTCTGCACTGCAAAGGAAACAATCAACAAAACTAAAAGGCAACCTACTGAATAGGAGGAGATAATTGCAAATGACATATCTGATAAAGGGCTAGCATCCAAAATATATAAAGAACTGTTAAACCCAACACCCAAAAAACAAATAAGCCAATTAAAAATGGGCAGAAGACATGAACAGATATTTCTCCAAAGAAGAAATACAGATGCCCAACAGACACATGGAAAGATGCTCAATATCACTCATCATCAGGGAGATGCAAGTCAAAACCAATGAGATGTCACCTCACACCTGTCAGAATGGCTAAAATCAACAACACAAGAAACAACAGGTGTTGGCAAGGATGTGGAGAAAAAGGAACACTTATGCACTGTTGGTAGGAATGCAAACTGGTGCAGCCACTGTGGAAAACAGTATGGAGGTTCCTCAAAAAATTAAAAATAGAACTACCCTACGATCAGGAATTGCACTACTGGGTATTTACCCAAAAAATACAAAAATACTAATTCAAAAGGATACATGCACCCCTATGTTTATAGCAGCATTATCTACAACAGCCAAGATATGGAAGCAGCCCAAGTGTCCATCAATAAATGAATGGATAAAAAAGTGGTGGTATGTGTGTGCATATTATCAATATCTATATCTATAATGGAATATTATTCAACCATAAAAAATGAAATCTTGCCATTTGCAACAGTAGGGATGGATCTAGAAAGTATAATGCTAAGCAAAATAAGTCAGAGAAAAACAAATACCATGTGATTTCACTCATATGTGGAATTTAAGAAACAAAACAAATGAGCAAAGGGGAAAGAGAGAGAGAGAGAGACAAAGCAAGAAACAGACTCCTAATGATAGAAAACAATCTGATGGTTATCAGAAGGGAGGTGGGTGGGGGGAAAGGTGAAATAGGTGATGAGGATTAAGGAGTGCACTTGTTGTGATGAGCACCGGGTGTCGCATGGAAGTGTTGAATTACTATATTGTACACCTGAAACTATTACTATACTGTATGTTAACTAACTGGAATTAAAATGAAATAAAATGAATAAAATAAATAAAATGTAAATTAGCTCATAACATCCATCTGCTCAAAATCCACCAATAGCTTCCCATCTCTGAGCAAAGTCCTTACCTTGATCTGCCTTCCCCGGTTCTTCTTGAACCTCATTCCTTACCGCTCTCTTCCTCTGCCACTCAACCCAGCCACGCTGGCTTCCTTGTTGTGCCTCACACTTCCCTCAGATAGCTGCATTGCTAGCTGCTTCACTTTCTTTAGGTTTTTGTTCAGATGGGATTACCTTCTCAGTGAAGCCTTCTCTGACCACCCTTTAAAAACTGGAGCCATCCTATCCTCTATCACCTCCCCCTGCCTTTTCTCCATCACGTGTCATCTTTAACATACCACATTTACACATATTTGTTGGTTTGTTCTCCAGTTCCCTGACAAAACGTATGGTCCACGAGGGCAGGCATTGTGTTCTGTTCAAGCTGGATATCCAGCCCCAGAACCCTGCTTGGCACATCAATAAATATTTGTTGAACCAATGATGAAACCAAGGGCAAGAAGCACAGCCAAGAAAGCCCAGAAACAAGGGGGTTTTGTTTTGTTTTTCTTTCTCTGCAGGCCTGCTCTAATCTTTCCCCACTTACTCATCTTGCTCAACGCCCCCTTTGGCTGCCTTCCCACATCTCACCAGGACTTTTCAGGGGCATCATCAAAAGACTGGAATGATCTGATCGGCTCAGCTCACCCTCCCTTCCTCTCTCTCTTTCTCTCTATCCTTGCTTCCCTTCTCCCCTCCCTCCCTCCTTCCCTATCTCTCTGTGCCACTTGTGTTTTTAATATTTTTAATGAATGACTAATATTTCTAAAAACAGACTTTATGTTCTTAGTATGCCAAACAGGAGTGGTATTTCTCTGACACTGACACTTTTTAAAGAGCTTTTCCCTCCATGTGGATTTCACAAGAAGTAGGCAGAGATTATGACATTTTTATAAAGGAGAAACCAGAGGTTCAGAAATGTGAAGAGAATTGCCTAAGGTCATAGAGCTCATAGGAGGCATAACTGGGACTTCAGCAGCTCTGTTTGCCTCCGCCTGGTGCAGAGCTCATCATCACATCACACTTCCTTTGACAGGGCCTTGGGGGGAAGAAGAATACAACCAGTTCCACATGGATCTCTGCAGCCACACCGCATACATAGGAAACTATTACTGCTGCCTCTCTGTTCATAAACAGGTTAAGATACAAACACTAGGTAAAAGTTAGCTCTGCTCAGGAAACAGAAAGCAGGCTATCATGTGGGAGGCAGGGAACAAAGTGTAGTGGATTTTCAAAGCAGAAAGATAAGGGAAGCTTCCAAAAGTCATACTCTTTCCGGGTCTACCAGTCAGCTAAGTTGTAGAGCTGAACAGGCTGGTTACAAGGAAGGTGGCCCTGGATTTGAATCCTGGATCTGCCACTAACTTGCTACATAACCTTAAGCAAGTGATAACTTTGCTGAATTTACTTACTGAATTACTTATCCAATTTCCACACTGGTAAAATGATCATTGTAGCAGCAACTTTATCAACTTTTTTTTAGATTTATTTATTTATATTTAGAGCAAGAGAGAGAGAGAGCACAAGTGGGAGGGGCAGAGAGAGAAGGAGAGAGAATCTCAAGCAGACTCCATGCTGAGCACGGAGCCCAACACGGGGCTCATTCTCACAACCATGACCTGAGCTAATACCAAGGGTCAGACGCACAACTGACTGTGCCACCCAGGTGTCCTACTTTATAGACTTCTGTGTGTACATAATGTATATAGCTTTTATGGTGCTCACACATAGCTGTTATCATATAAAAGTTGTCTGTGTAGGGCTGCTGGGTGATTCAGAGGAAGTCAATGGGGCCCTGGGGCTCAGAGATGAGAGCACAAGAAATGGGAGCAGGGGCTTCTCAGTTTCTTTTCCTTTATTCCTCTCTTCCTCCTTCCCTCACATTACTTTATTTTTAGTTATAAAGACAGTAGAGCAACAATTTTTTAAAAAGTTTAGGAGTAGAGAAGAAAAATGCAAAGGAAACGCTCATAACCTCAGTATGGTAACTGAAACATCTTACTTTGTCCATACTCAAGAGTCAGTTTGCATTCTCTAAATATTGTGTTTTGAAACATCTTCTGTGTTGCCTCTTAGGATAGGTTGTGCTTCAGTATCAAACAACACCCAAATCTCAGAAACTTAACATGATAAGAGTTTATTCCTTATTTACCCAATTCCCCCTATGGACCTGAGTGACTCTCGTGCAGTTATCCACCATGTGGTGACTTAAAGATGAAGACACCTTGAACCTTATGGCACCTCCATCTGAACACACAGTCTTCTCCCTGACTGTGATGGAGAATCAGGCGTGGGCTCTTAAACGCTTGAGCCCAGAAGAATATTTATCACTTCCTAGTCACGAGGCCATATCTTACAACAAGGCAGAGTGTGGAGAGGCCTGGGAAATGTAGTCTTCTATGTGTCCAGGAAGAAGAAAATTGAGAGTACTGTTGAGCCATCTTTTATGCAACTTTTTTTTTTTTAAGACTCCATTTATTTATCTGACAGAGAAAGAGACACAGCGAGAGAGGGAACACAAGCAGGGGGAGAGGGAGAGGGAGAAGCAGGCTTCCCGCGGAGCAGGGAGCCCGATGCGGGGCTTGATCCCAGGACCCTGGGATCATGACCTGAGCAGAAGGCAGATGCTTAGCGACTGAGCCACCCAGGCGCCCCTCTTTTATGCTGTATGTTTGCATAACTCTTCATTGATTGCACATTCCATAATTTATGGTTAGCTATTTAGATTGTTTCCAGTACTTCAATATTATAAATATAAGCAGAACTCCCCAGTTTCACTATGCTCATAGTTGTAGCCACACTGGCACCGAAACTACCATATTGTCAGATCTGGGCCTCCATCTCTTCATTCACTGCCTCAGCTCTCATCCTCACCAAATCAGATCAGCCTCAGCTCCTTCTCAGAGTCTGCAGGTGGGTGACGGATATTCAAATTCTTCTACTCATTCAGGTATATACACTGAGTGTTTGCTGTATGTGAGGCCCTATGCTTGACATACATATGGGGACATACTACCTCCTCTGCCCGGAGCTGTGTGGAATACTGCTAAGAACTGTTTCCTGACAGTCTGCTGGTCTATGGCAGAGGGGAGAGGGTAGGAGAATACTCCTGTCCTTGCTCCACATGGCACTCAACCATTTAGGCCCTGAAGCTGCACTGCTTGGACGTGGGGTCTCACATAGTCCTTTGTTAATTCTTCTCCTTCCACTTCTCTCAGTCTTATGGTAGTAGAGATTCAAATCCTCATATTCCCCATGGTCTTCATCTTTATCCTCCCTAGAGAACACTCACTCATTCTTCAACCAAAATGCCAAAGCTGCCATGTACATCAACTGATGCAAACACATGCTTGTGGAGAGGAGCATCCCCTAATGCCACCCACCAGGAGCATTGTAGACTCAGGGCCACCAGGTCATCCAGAACCCTCTCAGATGTCAGTAATACTCAGTGGACATCACCAAGAAAAGTTTCTTTCTTCTTTTAGATTATTTCCCTAAGATAAATTCCCAAATGTGGGATAATTGGGTCAAAGTATTAAAATATTTTTTATGGCTCTTAATTCAAGTTGACAAATTGTTTTTCAAGATTTACATGGTGGATAAGCGCTATCTACAATAATATCAGTTCCCTGCACTGTCACCAGGATTAGGAATAATCACTGTTGTAAATTTTATCACTGGGATGGACAAAAATCATACTTTTTCCTTGTTTTAATTTGCATTTCTGTGATTACCACAGGCTTTAATCTTTTGCCATATTTGTTTCTAGGAATTTTTTCACTTGTATGATTTATTAGCACAGATGTTGGTTTATTTATTTATTGAAAACATTTTTTATAAGTACTCTATATAACAAAGATGTTAGTCTTCTGGCCATGGTTGTTGCATCTTAGAGCCTCCACTCCACCCTACCACCCCTCTTCTGCTCTATTTGCCTTTTTATTTTGGTTATTTTATTTTCATTGTTTTTGTTGTGGTACAGAAGTTTAAACTTTTTTTTTTTAAATTCAAAGTTGTCAGTCTCTTCCTTTGTGGTTTCCTCTTTCTTTTTTGTTTTCATTTCATTCATTTTGTTTTGTTTTCATTTCAAAGCTTGCAAGCATATTACCTGTCCATCAATAGGGGACTGGGTAAAAAGTAATCAGAAATATCAATATATTCTGCTTTATTATAAAGTTATCTCTGGGATATATTGTTAAGTGAAAAAAGCAATGTGTAAAACAATGTGTATAGTTTGCTATCTTTACTTTAAGAAAAAGGCAGGAGAAATATAGAGATATATATCTGTATCTATCTATCTATATATATGATTGATTTATGATATTTTTTAAAAAGGAAAAAGTAGAATAATAAACCAAAAACTGAAAAGAAAACAGGGCCCTTTGGAGAAATGGCTAGGGCAGGAAATTACAAGACAAGCCTGGAATATCTTGGGTACCAGAAAACAAGGAAACTATCAGAGACTACTGGACTTGTGCCAAAAAGACACAATAGCCAACAGGAAGGACTTTCCACTAATCAAAAGTGGAATAATTTGAATATTAAAAATAAACAAAAAATGAGAAAATAATGACATATGTGTGTACTTGATTAAAACACAAACATATTAAGATCACGAGTCCATAATGATATTAAAAAATAATTCATTGGTCAGGTAAGTGGATGCTAGGGCAACTCATTATTTTGAAAAGTAGTAAGGAAAAGAATAAAGAATTTATTTTGCCTCTTCTATACAAACTGTATTTCAGAGTAACTGAGTAGTTGATGAAAATGAGTTTTCCATTATAGATTTCCAGCTAATAGATGAGAAGGAATGTGGTAGACAGCCTCCAAGATGGCCCCCAATGATCCTGACTCCTGGTATTCACACCCTGTGTAGTCCCCTCGTACGCTGTACCAGGGTTGACCTTTGACCAACAGCACATAGAAATGATGGTATGTCACCTCTGAGATTAGACTATAAAAGACTTTGGCTTTCATCTTGTTCTCTCATTCTCTTCTCTCTCTCTCCCTTTCTCTCTCTCTCTCTTTCTGTTTCTCTCTCTCTCTCTCATTACTCATTCTGGGGCAGCTGCCATACTGTGAGACATTCAAGTAGTTTATGGAGAACCTCACTAGGTAAGGAACTGAGTTATCCAGTTAAAAGCCAGTAGGAACTAAGCCTGCCAACAACCAGGTGAGTGAACTTGGAGGTAGATCCTCCAGCCCCAAATGAATGGAGTCCCAGTTAGCAGGCTGATTGCAATGTCATGAGAGACTCTGAAGCAGAATCACCCAGCTAAGCCACTCTCAGATTCCTGACCCACAGAAGCTATGAGATAATGCTCATTGTTTTAAGCTACTAAAATTTGGAGTAATTTGTTATGCAGAAATTGCTAACTAATACGAGGGATGATAGAGTTAGAATATCATAGATTTGTACTGACTAATAACTGGATGCGAGCAATGCTCATCAATGACTGCTAAAACCATAAGGCACAAGGCTAAGGGGGAACTTTAAAACCGATGGGTCTGCAGGGTGACAATATCTGAACTTAGTAATCAAATTAAAAAAAATTTTTTTTCATACTCACAGTTATGGTTTATTATTGTGAAGAGTACAGAGCAAATTCAACAAAGGGTGAAGTCCAGGGGAAACCAAGTGCAGACTTCCAAGAGTCTCTCCCAGTGAAGTCACCCAGGACACACTTAATTTCTCCAGCAACAAATCGTGACAATCCCTGCAAAGTGTTGTCAGTCAGGAAAACTTGATTGAATCCAGGAGTCTGGTGTCAGTTACCCAAACTTATAGTGCCTGTGTGACCAACTGTACCACTGGAGCTCCAGACCCCAAGAAAGAAATTGTTTTTACAAAATATCTACACAAACTGGTACAGTGTGAGGAATCAAATATTTAAAACAACTTTATTTTTTATTAAATTTTTATTTAAATGGGCACCTGGATGGCTCAATCGTTAAGCATCTGCCTTCAGCTCAGGTCATGATCCCTGGGTCCTGGGATCAAGCCCCGCATTGGGCTCTCTGCTCAGTGAGGAACCTGCTTCTCCCTCTCCCTCTACCTGCTGCTCCCCCTGCTTGTGCTCTCTCTCTCTCTCTCTGTGAAAGAGATAAATAAAATCTTTAAAAAAAAAAAGCTTTTAAATTTTTGTTTAAAAAATTTTTATTATGTACAATTTTATGTACAATTTTTTATTATGTACAATTTCAAACATATAAAAAGTATAGACATTAATAGGCTGGATTCTATATGCCTCACTCAAGCATTAACAATTATCAGCTCATGGCCAGTCCTATTTCATCCATAACAGCACCCAACTCCCCTCTACTCCATCACCATACTGGGTATTTTGAAGTAAATCCCAGACACCACATCATTTCATCCACTGATCAATCTTGACATCACAAAAAGAGAGACAAATAGACATTACATGTCTCTTATGTGATGCAATTAGAAGTCTTTGACATTATCTATGAAGTATTATTGCTAAAAAAAAGAAAAGGAAAGGAAAAGACCTGAACTTGAAATCAGGTCCCATCTCCAAGTTTACAGGAAAATACAGAGGATATGTAGGAAACTCTACATATAAGTGACTTGATTTCTTCAAAACACAAATGGATTGAAAGAGTGCAAAAATAAAATTAGGAGATGTATCAACCCCAGAGATGTGTGGACTATATTAGTCAGGGTTCTTCAGAGAAACAGAACCAACAGGATGTATATAAGAGGAGCTTTATTATAGGCATTGGCTTACACGGTTATGGAAACTGACAAGTCCCATGACCTGTGTCTGACATCTGCAGACCCAGGAGAACTGGTGATATAATTCAGTCTGAGTCTAGAGGCCTAAGAACTGGGGATGCCAATGGCATAAGTCCCAGTCTGAGTATGAATGATCTAGAGCCACAAGTGACAACGTCTGAGGGCAGGAGAAAATGGATGTCCCCGTCCAAGCAGACAGAGCAAATTTGCCTTTCCTCCATCTTTTTGTTCAATGCAGGCCCTCAGTGAATTGGATGATTCCCACTCTGAACTGGTGAGGGTGACCTTCTTACTCAGTCTACTGATTTAAACGCTAATGTCTTCTGGAGACAACTTCGCAGGCACACCCAAAAATATCGTTTTATCAGCCATCTGGGCATCCCCTAACCTAGTCAAGCTGATACACAGCATTAACCATCACATGAACCTATTTGGAAATCAATTCAAACAAGAAGCCATTGTAAAAGATATTGTGAGACAATCAAGGAAAAGAGAACATGAACTAGGTATAAAAGGATATTAAGGAATTATTATTGATTTCATTAGGTGTGATAATGGAATTTGTGTTGCTTTTTCATTGTTGTTCTTATCTATAAGGATACATATTGAAGAATTTATGGATAAAATTAAACTGTATGATGCTTCTCCCTCTCCCACTCCCCCTGCTTGTGCTCCCTCTTTCGCTATGTCTCTCTCTGTCAAATAAATAAATACAATAAAATAAAAATATTACTTATCTTGATTATGGAGTTTTCCTTTAGTTTTGGATCCAAGGCAAGTGTCTCACTCAACTCACACTAGTGGCTCTGGGAGACTAAATGTAAACACAGACGTCAAGAGGTAAGCAATGCAATAGCAGAATGGGATGAACACTATAAAGGCAAGTGTGGTAGAGAAGCGCTAGGGAGTGAGAAGAGAGAGATTAGGAGAAATTGTGTATGTGTATGTGAGCATGTGGATAGTGGTGGATGGCGGAGGCAGGATGCGGAATCAGGGAGCTTTCCAAGGAGTTGCTGAAACTAGAGAGAAGTAGAGGGAATTCAGGATATGTTTTCAGGATGGAAAAGATGTGACTTGCTAATGGCTTAGAAAGAGGAGGGGAGTGAAAGGTAGGAGATTGGGTTCAGCTTCAGTAATGGTGAACAGGGGTACCTTTAACTGAGGTGAGCAATACTGGGGAAGAACAGGATTCAAGGGAAACCAAGTTTGACTTTGAACCATATTAAGTGTGAGCTGCTTATTAAAGACACACAGAGCTGAAAAAGCCACTCACAAACACAGGTAGAAAGAGAGGAGCAAGAGATACAAATTTGGATGAGATCACTTATGGAAACAGTGTCAAGAGAAAAATGGACTGGGCACAGATCTAAGCTCTGGGGCCACCAACACTTAATGGTCAAGTAAGAAGGGGGAGCCAGGAAATGAGGCCGAGAAGTCGCCATCAGTGAGGTAGGAAGAGAACATGGAAAACATTTCCTAAAGAAGAATTGTGTGAAATACTGCTGAGAAGTGAAGTAACTGAAAAAAGAGAACTAACCATTGGGTGTAATAACAGGCAACCCAGATGTGGGCAGTTTCCATTGAGTAGGGAGACAGAAGCCAGATTTGGAATGAGTTGACAAATGAGTTTGAGAGAGGCAAGGAAATGAAGACAATGAATCTGATAATGCATTTAAGCAATTCTTCAAGGATGGAGAACAGAGAGGCAGCTTGGAAGAATCAAGTTGGAGCATAATCCATAACCCTCAGTTCTACTATTACTTACAGCATTTTGTATTGAGTACAGCTCTGTTTCAGGAAGCTGTAGAGATTGATTTCATGAGTATGGAGGACTTTGTGAGAAGATTATAAAAAGGAAGTAATTTGTTTCACATTTTGCACATATTTTTTATATATTAGCTTTTAACCAACTATGACCAT
Source organism: Phoca vitulina (assembly GCF_004348235.1). Lineage (NCBI taxonomy): Eukaryota > Metazoa > Chordata > Mammalia > Carnivora > Phocidae > Phoca > Phoca vitulina. The sequence goes on from NW_022589713.1 coordinate 22,277,473, forward strand.
GGCAGAGAAGGACATTAGCTAAAAACATTAGGTCTAAATCTGGGGCTGAGTTTTTATTTTTTTTTATTTATTTTTCTTTTTTCTTTTATTTGTTTATTTGACAGAAAGAGACACAGCGAGAGAGGGAACACAAGCAGGGGGAGTGGGAGAGGGAGAAGCAGGCTTCCCGCTGAGCAGGGAGCCCGATGCGGGGCTCGATGCGGGGCTCGATCCGGTCCTGGGATCATGACCTGAGCAGAAGGCAGATGCTTAACGACTGAGCCACCCAGGTGCCCCAGGGGCTGAGTTTTTAAAAGCAAGAATCATTTCTTGGGGCACCTCAGTGGCTCAGTTGGTTAAGCATCTGACTCTTGATTTTGGCTCAGGTCATGATCTCAGGGTCATGAGATCGAGCCCTGTGTCAGGCTGCACTGGGCGTGGAGCCTGCTTAAGATTTTCTCTCTCCTTCTGCTCCGAACCCCCCACATGCTCTCTCTAAAGGAAAAAAAAAAATCATTTCTTAAGGCAGGATCTAGGGTACAGGTAAGGGAGGGGTGAGGGAAATTGAGCCCCACTGATGAGCAGAGCATCTTATAGCTGAGATAGGGATCTGCCTACCACCACCCACGTAGTGAGTGCGTTGAGTGGACAAACCTTTAGAGCAGCCTTGAGAGGGAGCAGCCTCAGTGACACTTTGCACCTCAGAATCTGTGAGCAGTGCACCGTTGTCCCTTCGCTTTCCCACAAGAGTAAAGCCAGAACTGTCCCTGATAGCTCCAGTCACCCATGGGGGGCTCCTTCCCTCACCAACAGAAGCAGTAGAGGTTGCATCTCTTCTCTCCCACCCCCCAATCCCCCTGTTCTCCAGTGAAGACAGATGGAGAGAGGAAAACAGTAAACATGCATTTAAAAAGCCATGGACCTCATCTCTCTTATCCATTTATTTTTAATTAAGCTCAGAGGGAGAAATTGCCTGCTTTGAGAGGTAAAGAAACTTGTTGTGGGTTTTGAATTCTAAACCCAAGACACCAGGTAGTATGCTCTCCTTAATATTGAAGGATTAGGGAGGACTCCATTCCTCATTTCAAGCAAACTGTACTATAAACTATGACAACCTCTCTGAGTCCTGCTTGTCGTGCCCCTATCTGTGGCTCTTTTTACATTTCCTTCTCAGACTTTGGGCAAGGACTGCTCAGACGGGCATACGTTTCTGTACTTTAGACAAGGAAATGCAACATTCATGTAGTCAGCAACTTTGGCTGCTCTGTGGCCATACTTTGCCCAGAGGTACCTCCAGAAACACACAAATCCACCTCTAAAAGTTTGTAGAGTGAGACAGCTTTTACTGAATGTTCTCCCCAAAGGGGCATTGAAGGGAAAAATTTATGCCATCCAACATAGCAATGTCTCCCAGTCCCTCCTCTTGGGAAGAGAAGTTGTCTCTTTCATAAAATGGCCTCGCTTCCTCCTCTGGCCACTGGCTCCTCACTGCCCTCTCTTGTTCCTCACTTTCTCAGGAAGGCCTGCTGTCAGCTTCTGCTAGCTTCCTCTCCACCCCTCACCCCAGCAGTCCTGACTGGTCCTGACCAGAGATTTCCTGCTCTTGAATATTATCAGTCAAAACAGGTGTATGGGCCCCACTGTCACCCTGTGACAGGACTCTCATTTTAATCACCGAGGCCCTTGGAGTTTGGATTAGTTTCCTATGGTAGCTGTAACAACTTACCACAAACTTAGTGGCTTAAAACAACACAAATTTACGACCTTCAGTTCCGTAATTCAGCAGTCCCAAGTGGGTCTCAAGGTGTCAGCAAGCCTGTGACCCTTTCTAGAGGCTCTAGAGGAGAATCTGGGTTTTGCTTTTTCCAGCTTCTAGAGGCTGCCACATTCCTTGGTTCTTGGCCCCCTGCCATCTTCAGAGCCAGCAAGCACATTACTCCGACCTCTGCTTTCTTCCCCGTATCTCCTTATCTGACTCTGGCTGTTCTGCTGTCTCCCTCTTCCACATTTAAGGACCCATTTAAATACCCTGGCCATGCCCTTATAATCCTGGATATTCCCCCTGTCTTCAGCTGATGAGCAACCTTAATGCCACCTGCAAACTTATTTCCCCTTTGCCATATAACAGAACATATTCACAGTTTCTGGGTATTAACGATACGGACACTTTTGGGAGACCATTTTTTGTCTACCACAAAGTTCAAAGGCCAGTGTGGCTTGTGGTAGCTTGTGGGGGAATGGTCTCCTCTTCCTGTAGCCAAAGGTTGTACAGGAGAGATGTTGTGCTGGGCCCTAAACTCAATTCAAGTGGGTGGCTAAGGGCTTAGCTGAAGTCTTCCTCCAAGGTGAGCATCGAGCAACCCTTTCTCAATTTTATTTTTATTTTATTTTATTTTATTTACTTTTCCAATGAGTATTTATTATTAGTTAAGCCTTGATTCAGAATCCCAGGGTGGGGATCACCATGCACCCTGGTCCCCCTTCACCACCCTGGGAGAAGGATGGAGGACAGAGGAGAGTTGGGTAGAGCCAGTTCAGATCTTCCCAGGAAATGTGCCTTCTGCCTGGTGGTCGTCCCAGGCTGACACCCAGGATATGGGGCAGAGGGACTTGTACACATGCCGGTATCATTCGCACACGGGGACATCATCCCCTTTAGTAGTCATTGCCTTCTCACAGTGGTGGAAGTCCAGGTAGTTCTGCCAGTAGTTCCTCGTCTGGTTCTGGTTGGGGAAGTGGCTGTTGAAAGGTGCAGTCTGGTTGATTTTGGTCTTGACGTCTTCTGCCATGGTACTGACTCTAAATACATCACAGCATCACCTCGCAGCTCAATGTGACCCTCAGCAAAGACGCCAGAGTCGGACCAACCCTTTCTCAATTTTAACTCTGCTGCAATTCTTGTCCTTTACCCCCATATTAGGGGTGGTTGGGCCAGGATGGGTGGCAAGTGATTTTCAGAAGAAACACTGATAAGCAAACACTTGATCTCTAGTCCAGAGACATTTTCTCTCCATAACCACTTCCATCCTCTCCTGGAAACCTCTTGGCTCACAAACAACTGAGCCATTCAGATTTTGGTAGACATCTTGGCATTTGAATGTCTACCCCATCCCAGGTTAATGCCAGACTAACATTAAATTCTTCTCATTGACTCTGGGAGGAGGGAAAGCACTGTCTCCCTGGGGCTCTGATTTGTAGATGAGGAAATACAGGGTGGACACTTGTTTTGATCTGGGAGTGGCCATCACTCCAGATTCCAGGTTTACAGGGTATGATAAGATAGTCTCCAAGGACGGCTGTCATTAATTCCTTATCTCCCTGAATGCACCTGCTGCTTCTCACATCAAGATGTGGAGTCTAATTCCCCTGCCTGGGCTGGCCTTAGTGACTTGCTTGACCAATAGAATGTGATGAGAGTGATATTCTGGGTCTTTTGTGGCAAGTCACAAGGGTTTTGCTCGATCCTCTTGGAATCTAGCTATAATTATGTGAGCCCATGTCACATGGAGAAGGCAAATGTAGGCTCTCTGGTTAATAGGACCTGCTGACTTCCCAGCTGAGAGCAGCATTAGCTGCAAGCCACAGGGGTGAGCTGTCTTGAGTATCTAGCCCAGCTAGGCCTTCAGCCGATGCCAGCCCCACTTGTTATCTGAATGCAACAGCATTCAAGGCCCTAAGTGCAAACCAACCGAGACCCAGCCAACTCTTAGAACTGCGAGCAATAAAAATAGTTACTTTAATCCACTAAGTTTTGAGGTAGGTAGGTTTGTTACAAAGCAATGGACATTTAAGGTATACCTATACCCTTGGGGGAACCCAGAACAAGTCTAGGCAGTGTGATGCTGGGGAGGCTACCGAAAAGTGCCTGATATTGATAGAGAAGATATAAAATGTGTGATCAATAAATAATAAAGACTAAGTGCCATAGGATTTTGGAAGAGGAAGATAATCACTTGTGGGGAGCTGATCAAGGAAGGCTCCCTGGAGAAAATGAGATTTAATCTGAGTCTTGAATCCTGGGTAGGCTTTAACAGGTGGAGAGTAGGGATAAGAGATGAAAGAAGTAATGTGGACAAAAATGGCCAATCAAAAGAATGAAGGGTAGATGAGAAATGTGAGTAGATTTGCTGAAAACACTCATCTTTCAAGATTCAGCACAAGGGTGCTCTCTCCCAGGCACCCTCCTCCGCTTTCTCTAATTTTCCTACCTTCTGCCTTACTTCTGCTTTTGTCATAGCACCAGGAATACTTTGGGCTATACTTTTTTTTTTAACACTCCTATTATGGTTAGGCTAAAGGTTAAGTGTCTATGAAAAAGAGTTCCTCAAATACAGTGGCTTAAATCATGTGGATATTTATTTTTCTCTCCCATATAACAACTTTCAGAGGAGACCTGCCCCTCATGGTCATTCAAGGACACGGGTCCTTCTAAGTCATTGCTCTGCTATTCCCTTGGGCAATGTCACTAACTTGCCTGGTTGAAACTTGGTCACCAGCACATCCAGGCTCCGGCCAGTCTGGAAGTGGGAAGAGAGGTAGAAAGAAGGCAGACCTGAAATTCCCAACCCAGAAGTGGTGTATATCACTTCCTTCACATACTTTTGTCAAGAACTTGGTCACATGGCCTCACCTAAGCCCAAGGGAGGCTGGGGAATTGTGGTCCAGCTGGACAGCCACATGGAACAGTAATTCTATCCCTAGGGAAGAGAGAGATTCGGGGTGGGCAGTAGCAGTCTGTGCCACAGGTGCTCATCTTCCTCTGAATATAGGAGCTCCTTGAGGACAGGAACCACATTTTCTTCATCTATCGTCCCTGCACTGAGCCTCCTGCCTGACCCAGAGGAGTATTCAATCCATACCTGCTGAATGGATAAAGCTATCACAATGAGTGTCCTAGGCTGGATGTGATAAAGGTGCAAGGCAGTGTGGGGACCTGAGAAAGACAGGACAGATGTGGAAGTATTTAACAGGGAAATGCACAGGGCTTGCCAGAACAGAGAGCTTTTAATGTTACGATCTTTTGTGATCTGAGTTGACAGCTCTTTGGCACAGGTTTAAAGAACTTTAACTGAATACCTCACTTAACAGACATTTATTGAACCCATTCCAAATTTAAGAAATTCCTCAACTGTTTCAAAATCACTTTAGGAAGAATCGTGCCTCGAGCTTGAAGACTTTCAGGGTTCTTTCTCCATACTAGCTTCTGCTACTGTTATCGGGTTCGAGCACCTAACCACACACCAGGGTTTTCACCTGGCAACCATTCCGCACCATTGACCATACCTTCCTGCTCTGACACCACCTCTCTGGAGTGCTCACAGACCCCCAGAAAGTGAATGTGTGTGCTCATTCTCGGATGTCCAGACACTTTCTCTTTTCTAGAAAACCAGGCTCTGTGGCTAAGTGCAGCCTAAACATGTTATTCTTCAACGTCAGTACAGGTCTTAGAATCAGTACAGACTGAGCCTGAATTCTGGCTCTGCCCTTTACTACCAACGTTGGTAGTAGGTTCAAGTTACTTCATCTGTTTAAATCCCAGCTCCTTCACCTGTAAAATGGGTATTGGAATGGGGCTACGCCACTGGGTGTGCGAGGATTTAATGAGGTTCTGGGTATAAAGCTCTTGGCCCTTAGTATTGCACCCAATAAACAATAGCTCATCCACTATTATGACAACTAGGTCTTCAGGCCTCCGTGGCTTCTCACATCAAAGGCTATAAACAGGTGTAACAGAAATAATAGCCAGTTATGGCTGTGCACAAAACTCAAGGGTGCAAATTGGAACCTTAGTGATTTCTTGACCTGGCCTTAATTTCTGACCCCATGGCTCTGTCCTAGACTCCAGAGGACAATCTGATCCTGGTGCATGCAGTCCCACCCCAAGATTTCTTGGCCACCTTTGGGATGATTATCAAATTGGAGCTCAGAGCTCCATTTTTACTTCCTCTGCACTCCTCCCTGGTGCAGCATAATCTGACAACTTTACTCATCAGCACAGTCACCATGCAGAGGGAGAACTGGGTCCCTTCTTTGGTCTCCTACGCTTCTGGGACCCATGATTTTTGTCAGCTACTGATGTCCCATGGTTGTGGTGCTCTCTCAGAGATGACGACTCTGAGAGAGGTGGCAGCCCTAGTCAGTGGCACATTCAGTGTCATCCAATAGATCAGGCCTGTCCCTCTTACCTTGTGGGACAAGCTGAGTTCACTCCCCACACCCTGCCAGGCTAGCTTGTCTCTCACTCCTGGCTAATTTGTGGCTCACTACAAGCTCATAGAAGCTCTCCAAGCCATACTTGGTCCTGTGAAAAACTGGGGCCCTCTCATGTCCAAATGGACAATGCCATTATCCCTCTTGCTTCCTATTATCAGAGGTGTGAGACCCAATTGAGCAAGTGCAGCTGGGAACCTGAACCCATACGTCTTCCTTCCCGTTAGTCCCCCTGCCCTTGAGAACGGTGCCCCTTCTCTCCCTCCTCTTCCTCCTCTCATGAGAACTCATGCTGAGAGGAGTGTCCCACCACTTATCATCTTGTTCTTCCTTTATAGCTCTGCTCCTCCATCTCTGTCCTCCCCAGCACAAAGCTCCTTTTATATAGGTGGAAGGGACTTACACATGTGCACAAACACACACACACACGCACACACACAGTAGAAACCAGTTCTCTGAGTTTGTGCATACTTTCCAGACTGTCTCCCTACCACCAGAGAACAGAAGTTCTTTGAAATGATAAGCTAAGGAGTCTGCCATTCCTGTTAGGAGGGGTTTTTTTTTTTTTGTGGTGGCCAAGAGGAGTGAACATGCCATTTGATGTCTCAGCTATCAGTCTGCCACAAATTAATAGTTCATGTTTTATCCTGTCTTGTGAGTTACACAGGTTTTTACCAGGTTACTGTAGTTGCAAAGGAGGCCTACCAGCCTGCTCAATTCCCAGAGTGGGCAGAACCCGCTTCATGGGGCTCCCATCGACCCTTCTATTTCCCATTCCAATCTTTTCATTTAACTTTTATCAAAGTTATACATATAATTTTAAAAGTCAAATTGTCCTCTAGAATATTAGAAAAGCACCAGTCTTCCGGGCTCCTCTCCTGTCCTCCATTCCATTCTCCCTTTAGTCCTTTAGCTGGTTCTTTTGATTTGCCTCTACATTGCTCAAATTGGGATCACATTGCTACTGCTCGATTTATAGGCATTATTTATGGATTTCCAAGTAGGGAGATGAAGATTGCATTTCTTTTAAAGACTTCCACACATACTAATTTGCCCTCCCTCCACCAATACTTAAGGTTTACTTTGTTTTGACGATATAAATGCTAGTCACCGGTGAGCTGGATGGTATAGTTTAATTGCCTTTCCCTTCTCAAACAACGTTTTGTTTTCCCTGGAGCTCATAAATGCCCTTTTCCTCCTCCGCTTAGTTTTCTGTGTACTTACATCTAAATTCCTGTCATCTCCTTGGGGACTTTGCTCCCAGATCCTTCCACCTAACCCTTTGGACCACAGCCTTCTTGGCCTATAGCACAACTCCCATCACTTATTTATTCTCTCATCTTCTTGGTCTTATTTGCTACCTCTATATGTTTGTTCTACTTTCTGGGATATTTCTTTGGCTTTTTATTTCAACTTCGCTATTGGCTTATACTTTTTTTATTGTCATAGTTTATTTTCTGACTGTTCTTTACTTTTTGACTTTTTTTAAAAAAGCAACCTAGTCCTATTTCACAGATTCTACGTTATCTTTAATTTCTCTGGGAATATGATTAATTATCATATTTAAAATATTTTCTTCATTCTTGGCATTGTCTCTATCAATACAGATTCCTTTTCTTTTTTTTTTCCTGTTTATTTTGGTCTTTGTCTTTCAGTTGAAGAACTGCCTCAAATGCCTAGTGGTCCTTGCCTTTCCTTTCCTGTTTAGGAGCGCAATGCTAAAAATCTGATTGTTGACTGGTGATCTTGACCTGGAGTAATAAAGGTGGAGGGAGCAGTAGGTGTCAGTATCTTTTGATGGTTTCTTCTGGACTGCTCAGATTCCCTGTGGAAAGATCTCCAATCTCCAGCCAGCATGTGGGAGCTGAGTGTAGGAAGAGGGCTGGAGAAGAGAGCGGGGTGAGGGGGGGGTGTCTTTTCTGGTCAATATACAGACTTCGACTTTATCTTCCTGTTTTTAGTACGGTATCTCAGCTCTCATCAGTGCCTCACGTCTTCTGGTCCAAAGACCTCTGTTTTATCCTTCCCAGATCATAAATTTTTAGTTTTGTGCTCAGACTGGGGAGAAGACCCCAGGATCTATATGCTCCTCAATCAGTCCTCCTGTTCTTAGCCCACCCTGCATTTCCCCCTTTCTGAGCTATCTGATGCCTCAACTCCTGACTTAGGTTTTAGCGAAGTCAATTGCCACTGATCATCCACTGTCAGCTTCCAAAATGTAGTTACCGCTGTCCCTACCACTGCTTCCCTTTGTTATTTGGGTTTACACCCTTAAGAAAAAATCCCTTTTTTGCCATTTTCGTAGGGTTTGGGGAGAGTGAAGAGATAAAAACTGTGTTCAATCTGCCATCTTCAAGCAGAAGTGTTTCATTCTATTTTAGTCCTTTCTGGTTTCACTTGGGAACCATCCAAGCTAGATGCTATGATGTAGCACTTTAAACATCCTCTACAACCCGGCTCCTTTTTCCTTCCACTGCTCTGGATCTGCATCCGAATGGGGATTATTCCACAGGCCATCTTTTCTCCTCTTGCAAACAGACTGCTCAACACACAGATCACTATGACCTCAGATACCACACTTCTCAATTTCAGCCTCACTCTCAACAGTGCCCAGAAGAGCTTAAAGGTCCCTGGTCAATACCATTTTCCACCTCCCCAGCAATTGCAGGCACTCAACCCTTTTACCAACCCCCCAATTCTACCCTACTCCTCCGTGCTTTAATCCAGAAATGACTTTCCTTCATATTTCAGGAAAAAAACGGAAGCAACCAAATGTGGATTTCCTTAACTTCCTTCCCCTATCTGTCTACCCCATGAAGAAATCTGTGTCTGAGCCCATCCGGAGCCCCCTTTTTAGCAGACTTGGGGCCAGCACTGTAACAGGCTCTGCTTCTGAAGCTGTCAGAGGCACTCTTCCCACCGTGTTGACCACACTGTGGCTTTCAGAACCAGCTCCTCCTGCCTCTTTGGGACTCACCTCCTCCTGTTCTTTGCATCTTTGACCTCTCTCCCTGTTTTGGCACATTCCTGTCAGCTTAGAAACAACTTAAATGTTTCCACCTCAGAAGAATCTCTGTAAATCCCCACTTAGATACTGCGCTCTCTTTCTCTCCTTACTCTTCCACTGGGCTTCTTGAAAAAATTGGTGCTCATTATCTCCACTTCCTTGCCCTTCCTTACTGCTTTGACCTTTGCACTCAGGCTTCCGCCCGCCAGTCGCCCCCTTGGTGGACACATGTGTTGGGCATCTTGCAGTTCTTGGCTTTCTTGGCACTCTTTAGCACAATGGGCCACCACCTCCCTGATGAACCACTTTTCCTGGACCGCACTACTGCTCTCCTGGTTCTCCTCACTCTCCTGCCACTCCTTCTCTGCTGTAGTTTTTCTTCCTCTCCTGTCCTTGATGTTCCTGTGCCCAGTGTTCCATCTCAGCCCTCTTTTCCCCTCCTTCTCCATAAGCTTCCCCCGTTCATCCCATACTAACCACCTGGTCTCTCTTGCCACCTCTGTGTGGATGGCTATATCTCTACCCCAGTTGTTCTGCTGAGCTCAGACCTGCATTTCCATCTGCTGGCAGGACATTTCTGCCAGGATATTCCACAGGAACCTCAAACTCCGCAAGCCCCAAGCCGAAATCACTATTTCAGAACCTAAACTGGCACAAAGTGCTTTTTACAATCTTTGTGAAATCTTGGGGGAAGTTACTGCAGTCTCATCTGGGAAACTGGATGATAATACATTCCCTATAGGATCAAATGGTCTCATTATGTCTATGACATATGTCTAGCATTCATCAGAGTGATTGACATCCTGTCCATGCTCAACAAATGGCCCCATCATTAGTAGTAGCAGAAGGAGAAGGAGGATGGTGAGGAGGGTTAGGCACCCCCATAACCTGTTCCCAGTCCAAACACCCGGGATTCATCCCAGGCCCCTGCCCCCCACCCACACCTGCACCTCCCTGCCCCCTGCCAACCTTACACAATCTGTCATCACGCCTACTGATCCTATCCCATAAATATCTCTCATATCAGGTTTCCTGTTCCCATCCTCACTGCCCTGCCTTCCCAGTTCAGTCCCAATCCTCTCTCACCTAGGTATTGAAAAGTCAGGCTGCCTGGCTTCCCAGCCTCTGGTCTTACCGTTTTCCCTCCAGTCCATCCTCTAAATCTTCACCAAAATGATATATCTATCATGCCTGTCTGACTGTCACATCTCTCCTAAGCATATTTCAGTAATAATTATAATTGTAGCAAAGAGGGAGAGAAGCTAAATATTTAAAATCATAACTGACTACAGCTGCAACATCCCCTAAGGCATGCATTCCTCCTGAGCACAGGGCTCTGTTTGGTAAAACACCTGAGTGAATGCAGAAGGTGAACAGTTGAGAATATAACACAAAGAGATAGCTAAACTCTTCTGCAGAGGAAATAAACTGGAATTAGGGGTCTGGAAGGCATCTAGAAAGGAAAGAACGTTGAGGAAAGCCTTGGGGATGGGGAGATTCCACCTTACTATCTCAGTGGGTGGCTGGAGAGAATTAGGTTATTGTGGAGTCGGGCTGTCACATAAAGATTAGAGGTGTCTAATATATCCTCTCAAGATCTGGACTGTTCTGTGCTGCTCTAGAACCCCTCCCATTCTGCCCTCAACCCCACTGCCCTTTGCTCTGCCTGGAGGCAAAGTTTTGGCTGGCATGCCTGGGAATAGGGAGTTGGGGTGGAGATTGGTGTGTCTGGGGCTGAGCTTTCAGCAAGCAGGGCAAGAGTTTGCTTAACAATGGAAGGGCTGAGCAAATAAGCAGACACATTGCGGATAATGGGATTCAGGTTTTTTACTGTCAGAGAAGAGAGTTATAAATAGGTAATGAGGAAGGAATGATGTGGGACTGGAATCAGGGGTATTGATATGAACTCATGGATTTTACAGATCTATATGTGTATGTAGGCATATAAGTACACAGAATATACACGCATAAATATGTTTATTTCCATACTCTGTCTCCTGAGAGGACCTAGAATCAGTTATATCACAGTAGCAATTTAAGCACAGCTAGCTCCCAAATCTTGGTTTCTAAATACCATTCTCCACTAAAAGGAACTGGGGCTCCTAAGAAAAAGGGTTGATTCCAGGCTGGGACAGAAATGTACAAGAGAAGACAGGAATATTTTGTTGCTTCATAAAGTAAGGAAATGTTCAGTGAATGCTAGAGACCTAGCAAAAGAACACAGGAATGAGCTGAAGGAGCTCCCACTGGCCAAATCTCAAATATCCCCAAATACATTTTGAGGATGAACATATATAATGATAGTAACAGATTATAATCCATTGAATAAAACAAGAGTCGATACTGATATAAATAAATGAAAAAAATAAATAGGAGAAAAGAAAAAGGCCTCCCTGAGGTTAAATGCCAAATAAATATGAAAGGAATAGTTAAGTTAGAAAATCATCAGTAGGTGATCAAACTAGTGGATAAAAGTTTGAGGAGGGGATAAAGAAGATGTGGTATTTATATATACAATGGAATATTATGCAGCTATCAAAAAATGAAATCTTGCCATTTGCAGCGACATGGATGGAACTAGAGGGTATTATGCTAAGTGAAATAAGCCAATCAGAGAAAGACAATTATCATATGATCTCACTGATATGAAGAATTTGAGAAACAAGACAGAGGATCATAGGGGAAGGGGGGGAAATGAAACAAGACGAAACCAGAGAGGGAGACAAACCATAAGAGACTCTTAATCTTAGGAAACAAACAGGGTTGCTGGAGTTGAGGGGGGTGGGAGGGATGGGGTGGCTGAGTGATGGACATGGGGAGGGTATGTGCTATGGTGAGCACTGTGAATTGTGTAAGACTGATGAATCACAGACCTGTACCCCTGAAACAAATAATACATTATATGTTAATAAAAAAAAAAAACATAGTTACCATGCTGTCTAAAAAAAAAAAAAGCTTGAGGAGGAACCAGAAATTTACATAATTTACAAAATTACATAATCTCAAAGTATCTCCCCCAAATTTCTTATTAATCACAAAGGAAAAAATAGTAACTTTACTATTTTTCTACTATTACTATTTACTAAATACTATATATTTACTACTAGCAAGGAAATGTATCAGACAACACATTAACCAAGTGGTCAAAGATATTATCACCAGTAATGGGCCAGAGTGACATCATGGGCCTTCTTCTTCTTCTTTCTTTTTTTTTTTTAAAGATTTTATTTATTTATTTATTTGAGAGAGAGAGACAGAGCATGGGGAGGAGGGGCAGAGGGAGAGGGAGACAGAGTCTTAAGCAGACTCCATGCTGAATGTAGAGCCCAACACAGGGCTCAATCTCACGACCCTGAGATCATGCCCCTGAGATCAGGACCTGAGCTGAAATCAAGAGTCAGATGCTTAACTGACTACACTACCCAGGCGCCCCAACATCATGTGCCTTCTGATATGATATACTGAGAATACATCATTTCAGTGATATTCCTGTCAAAAATGCATAACTACCTAAAAAGATATGACAAATAAATGCAAAGTCTGATTCTGGATTAGATCCTGGACCAAGAAAAAACAGTTATAAAAGACTTTTTTGAGACAATTGATGATATTTGAACATGGACCATCGATTGGAAAATAGTATTGTATCAATGTGAAATGTCTGTATTTTGAAAATTGCACTGTGGTTATGAAAGAGAGTCCTTTTTCTTAGAAAATGTACAGTGAAGCATTTGGGGGAAGGGGGCATTATGTCTCCAACCTATTCTGAAATGGTTCAGAAAAATGCATATTTATCTATCCATCTAACTAACTATTAATGATAAAGGAAATGGAACTGAGAATTTCCTGGAATTTTCAAAAGACACCAGATCCAGAAATCTCAATAAATTTCAAGCAAAGTAAATGGAAAGATAGCCACATTCATATATATCCCAATTAAACTGCAGAACACCGTAAAAAAAACAACAACTTAAAACAGCTATAGAGAATAGACAGATGATGTGTCAAAGTGGCAGTTAGACTTACAACTGACTTTCCGATGGAAATAATGGAAACCAGAAGACAGGTAAGGAAGAGTATGTCTGGAATACATGAGATCCCTTAGGGGGGTCTCTTAGTTTATCATGCCCTGTGATTAAGGTTAATGGCAAACTATGACAATTCAATCCAGGTTGGATCAGTAATGGCCAGACTCTTTAGGAAAGAAGATTTGGGTCACCCCCACCAGGTAAAGAACTAGGACTAGCTGCAGAAGTGTATATTGGTCTTTAGGAGGGCGATTCAAGAATCTATTAACATTATAAAGTAACTCCCTTTGATTCAGCAATTCCACTTCTGAGAATCTACCCTTTTAATATATATAATATGTATAAAGATGCATGTGCAAGGATGTGTGGTCTATCACCAGAACCATGAAATCTATCATGATCCATCCCAACCAAAAGAATACCATGGATATACCTCTGTATGCTCTGTCATGCAAGCATCCTTAAGATCTCAATTTATTTTGATCAGTGAAAATAGCAAATCATGCAGACCATTACCTTTTGTACAATTTCATTTCTATAAAACTGAAAGTATGCACAAACACACAGTTGCGTGTCTAAACACATACACAGATAAGTGTGTGTGTGTGCGTAAATATCGAGAGAAAGGGCTATAAGAACATACACCAAACTGGGAGGTGGGGGAAAGAGATGATGATTTGTATCAAGGAGGATGTTCTCTTACTCAGTGTACTTCTGTGATGCTTGAGTTTTTCAAAACACGATGGGTTAATATATTGCTTGTGGATGGAGAACGTTTAAAACGTAAACTGCTCTAAAGTAGACAGACCAGCATTCCCAACTGCTCCTTGAAAAGAAAGGGAATGTTTTCAAAACTTAGAGCCACCCCTTTCTAGAGCCCTCCCCTAGCTAAGTGAACTCAAGGCCAGGGTGAGGAATTGTTCTCAGGGCTCTGTGGGCAGGCATCTATTCTCTTGAACATGAGCTGGGACTCTGAGTGGAGCATCAGACTCCATGTATGTAACACCCCAGTCATTTCCATTATCTGGGAGGCCTCATCCCGGCACTGCCCCATGCAGGGTGGCCCACGGCTCCCATTCACCCACCCTGCTGTATCTCAAACCCAAGGCTAGCCTTTTTTAGGAATAGCAAAAGAAGCCTTGATGATGGTGTTTTCCAGGTCTCTGAAATTTGTGTCCTGGAGTAGAATAAGGTCAACCACAGTGACAAGCAAAACCAAGAATGAGGCAGTGTGTAGAGTATGGTGATGATTGCAGTTTTCATTTCCTCTAGGCAGAGAAACCTCAGGAGGCTGAGGTCAGGGCTTCCCAGCATTTTTACCCTGAGACTTATTGGGACATTTCAAAAGTTTACCCCCACACCTTGGTGTGGGGGGCGGTGGGGGGGGGGCAGATGATTCCTTCTCCAGGGATGGGATGGGATTGTATGATGAACTTTGTGTGAGACCAAGTACCCTGTAGAGACAGGAGAGACTGGGAATTGGTTTGTTCTCTGGGGAGTTAAAAGTGTTGGGACGTTCACAATTTTAACCTTATTTAGAAGTTAACATCTGAATATAGATTTGAAGAGGTAAGAGATGAAGCCAAGTGGAAGTCAGAAGGAAGAGTATTCAGGTCCAAGGAGCAGCAGGGCAAAGGCCCTGAAGTAGGATTGTGTCTGGTGTGTTGCACAACAAAGAAGTCTTTGTGGGAGGAAAAGAGATAAGATCAGAAGGGAAGGGAGGAAGATGGAGAATGAGAACTGCCTTGATAGCTTGTAAGGACTTTGCCTTTTATTCTAGATGAATTAGGGAGCCGTTAGCAGTCTAAGAGCCAAGTAGCACCATGATTTGGTTGTGTATAATAGGATAGTTCTGGTTGCTATGTTGAGAACAGACTAAATGAGTAAAGGAATAAGGGGAAAGCAGGGAGGCCAGTGAGGCAGCAACTACAACAGTCCAAAGGAGAGCTAGTAGAGTTGAGATTTTCTTGACAGAGTGGCCAGCATCACCTGGAGAGCCTGTGATACTCTTTGGGAGACAGGGACTCTTTAGAACAAATAATGAAATGAATATACCACTTCTCTGTGTTTCTACCCCCTGAGGTTGATACTTTTATTAGTCTGGGGTGGGACCAAGGAATTTGCATTTCTACAAGTTACCAGGTGATAGAACTGCTGGTCTGGGAACCATACTTTGAGAACCACCGACTTTTTCTTCACAACACTGATGAAAATGTGCAATGAACATGTGTTTATCATATTTCCTCAAGAGAGCACCTTGCTTACCCTTGTGTCCCTGTGCCAAGCATGATGCACTGAGCTCAGCTCTGGGCCAGGCATGGTGCTGTACTGAATGAAGTTCTTGAGCATCTCTGGTTTGAATGGTTTGGAGGTAACTGGTGATTAAATTTTTCAGGAAATGGTCATTAGAGGGAAGGGATTCATTATAATAACAATGACAATGGGTGTGACACTCCGCCTGGGCATTTTACTACATCTTCTCCAATTAAATCCTGTGAAAGCCCTGTGAGTCTGGCATTATCACCTCTATTTTATGAATCTTGGGGTTTAATTTTCCCAAGGTCACACCATTAACAAGTACCACAGCCCAGCCAGGCCTGACTGACCGCTCTGCTGTGTTTACATCACAGGCTACGTCAAGAAGTCACTGATACCAGGAGATTGCCTGGAAGACAGGAGCTTCCTCACTTGGGGACTGTGCGCCATTTTGAAAAATGCAGGGAATATGCCATCCTTTAAAAAAAAAAAATGCCTCCTGTCTGAATTGAGAGCCCTGTTCACACAGCACATTTCCAGCCCCAAGCTCTTCTTGCCAGAGCGCTGGTCCCCTAAGAGGTAGCAGCGGCTGCCCCAACATAAGGCTTTTTGCTGACCTTTGTGGTTTTTTGCCGTTCTCTGGTGGAGCACGTTTCCTCAGCTCTCACCTTCTTCTCAGCCTCCTCCTGTAGGATGATGGACACAACTCCGGGGCTGAAGCTTCACAAATCGAGGCCAGCCTATCTCTAAACGGAATCCATCGCTCTCCCGAGAGAGGGGGAAAATAAAGTTCCAGGACTTCCCGCCTCATCAGTCGCTCTCTTCCCCCGCCCTCCCCAGAGGATAAAAATAGCCTCCTCCCGGGGCCTCCCCGCGGGAGCAGCAACGGCGCCCGGAAACCGGGCCTGCCCCGCGAGCAGATGCGCAGTGACGCGCGGGGCCGGCGGGCGGCCCGGGGATCAGGGAGCGGACCTGCCCGCACCGGCGAGGTGACCCGGCCGGGAAGGGACGCTGGGAAGTCTCAACCGAGAGAGGGGGCACCTGGAGCAAGTTTGAGCGCGATGGTGGGGGCTCACATAAATGCACCCGGAGACCTGGAGGTCCGCGCGCACGGGCTCGTTCGGAAGCCTTTGGAAAAGCCGAGGCGTATCCGCGATTCTTAACCTCTTTAGTGGCCCGGGACTCGCTAGAACAAATGACGAAACGTACCTAGCACTTCTCTGTGTGTGCCCAAGCACACACGGAGAAACACACACACACACTTCGGCACACCACAGGTTAACAACCCCAGGCGAGGGTTGATAATGGGGACGCAGAACGATTATAAAAAATAAAAATTCCTAACGTGTAAGGATAAGGTTACTAAAGTTTGCTGAGCAGGATCTTTTTGGAGAATAAATGCATACTGTCTTTATCCATGGGAAGTGACACAGAAATGTTAATGTTCATCTCCGATGGTGGTATAAAAGATGCTTTCTATTTTTCACCATTTTCTCAGTAAGAAAAAAGCAGGTTTCTCTTTTGCTACCAGAGCGGCCGCATCAGGCATTATCCTGGATCTGGGGAGCCTATTCAGCGGCAGCTGCGGCCCGGGCCTGCCTGCCTGGACTGTGTCGCGGGGAGCCGGTGTGTTACAGACAATAGACAAGCAAACATCAGGCTGGTGACAACGTGGGACGGGGTCCCTTTAAAGGGTGCCCAGGGAGCCCTCAGCCGGCGGCAGCACTTGAAATCCAAAGCGCTCCCAGCCTGGCCGCGGCCAGCACGGAGCGGATGGTGCGTGCGTGCGCGATCTCGGGGCGGCGGCGGCGCGCACGGGCGCGCCTCCGCGGCCAGCCCCCTGCAGTGGACGATGCCGCCGAAGCGGCGGCGGCGGCGCGCTCCGGCGGTCTGAAGCGGCGTCCGGCTGCCACGGGCCGGCGGCGCGATGAGCTGGGCGGCCGCCCCCGGCTCGGGGCTGTGAGGGGCTCGGGGCCGGGGGTGGGTGGCGGCGGCGCGGCGGGCGG